>NW_026652284.1:97590281-97605023 GCF_009828535.3 Hylobates moloch
GTAACAAACCTGCACATTGTGCACATGTACCCTAAAACCTAAAGTATAATTAAAAAAAAAAAAAAAAGATTTGGAAAGTTACCTACTAAGAGGCTACAATATGCTCAAGATACTACTATATCAGAATAATTTTCACCTAATTAAGAGAATGAAAATTTTACTTACTCAACCAAATAGTGAGTTAATATATAGGAAATATATGTTCTGTATCAAACAGAATAGAAAACAATGGCATTGAGATGTATACCAGTGCTCTCATAATGACAGACCTGTCATGTGTAATTGTGTGTTGTTTTCTATATACACTCCATCTGAATGAGCAATAAAACTACTTGGGGAAGAATAGTTTCTTCTCTGATCATTGTATTTCTTCAGGACTTCTCATTGCTCTCAGACACGCTACTTGTGATTTTCAGTTAAACTTGACACATTAGCTTTGCTAATATTTTAAACTTTCTAAATTTGTTCATGTCCTCTTTCCTGTGTGTCCTCCCTCACTTTTACCTTGTGTATTAAGTACCACAAAAGAATATTGTCTGAAACAAACGGCATGCAATCCTTGGAGGACAGATTTCCATGCTACTATAGAGTGAATGTCTTCCATAGTGAAAGGCTTATATTTAATATGTGAATTGTGCCAGAGGTGGTTCAGTCAGGTAAAATGCTGGTATTATCTAGAAAACATGGGCGTATCCATCTTCCACTGAGCTGTGTGTTTTGGTTTGGGCTTTTGTTGGTATGGTTTTGAAGCCAAAGCAGGAAAAACTGTTTCCTGTTAAAAAGCAGAAACCAGACTCCTTGTGCCATTGTTCATTACTGCCTGATCAGACAGGGAGAGTATGATATAATCTGACAGTTGAGAAAGTTGTGTGCTCCTCACCCACTAAGCACATGTGTCTTTTTGAAGGACCCTGCTGAAAGCTTGCACTCTGAGCCCTGGAGCCAGATTTTGCTAAAGTTCTGTGATTCCACCATGGTTCCCTGATGAAGTAAAATATATTGTGTATAGACTGCAAGCTAGGATTCTACTGCTGAAATTTGAGATCTAAATATAAGTAATCTAAATTACAAGTAGTCTACATTACTGTGCCTGTAAAAGTTTACGCTGTGACACCTGGATTTAATATATCCTGACAATAGGTACAATGTGTTCAGAGAATGACCTTCAACTTTATATAGAAGATAAATGCCTGATTGTAGGTCATCTACATGCGTCCTTGGATGGAGAGGGCAGAGGCAGGAAGGCCAAAGCAAATGTTAAACATACCCTTTCTGCTGTTTTGTTAGGATTATGCATTATTAAATGGGAACTTCTTTACTCTTCATGTTTCTATTGGAGTAACATTCTTGGCTTCCTCTGCATCCTCACTAATTTTTCCTAATGGGAGGACGATTAAAGTATCCGAATAGTAAATTTAGGAACAAAAATTGGTCATGTTTGACTGAGTCCCTTCCCTTTGCCTTTCTTCTTTGGATCTACCTGATTTTAGGAAAATATACTCTACTTTGTTCTTGGTCATATAAAGAGGTTCACAGTAGCAACCTTGTCCTTTTGTTGTGGAAAATCAGTGGTTGACCAGTGCTACTTGACATTGAGTGAATAAGTCTGTATTAATGTGGCTACATATTAGGAAGCCCATTGTTTTCTCATAAGGCCTAAGCCTCAATTTCCAGTAATTCCATCAATAATGAAGTAAGAATTTTAATGTTTGTCTGCTTAAATTTTTGTCCTTCTTAGTGAAATCAGAACTCAGGCAAGAAACAGGATAATATACACTATTAGGTTGCCTAAAACCCCAATATATTTCATCAGTAATTGTCATGTTGTACATGTTTGTTAATTTATATCCTTTAGTTAACCTCTAAACAGCACCATAAAGATGATTTTAAAGGGTGATAATTACATTTCTAATGATGTAGTCCTATTATGATCTCTCCCCTCATAATATCCCCTTATTTTTATATAGCCATAAGGAATTTCTTATAGACACCTTTGAGATATGGTTGATGTATGATCAAGGAGTAACTCTAGGATTATAGAGAGTTTGGCCAAGGGAAAATTTTTAGAAAATAATCAAAGGGTGTTCCACTTCATTTCAAAGTAAAATTTAGACACATTTTTTTAAGCTGTGAGGTTTTATAAAATGAAAAGTAAAACTTCTAAAAAGCAATTAGATATTTTATTTCAGAAACTAGAAGCCTTGGGGCAGGGTTAGGGAGGGAAGCTGAACATAAAGTAAGCATTCTGGAGCGAAAATCCTCCCACATCTAACTTGACAAGGCTTGGAAATACACACATTTGGCACTTAGTGTGTATGGACAAAAGCAAAATCAGACTTTCACCTAGGTTTGAGGTAGATAAAGCAGCAAAGATAGGAATCCAAAAGTAGATCACCAAGTTTTCAGAGGTTTGATTTTTCTCAGCAGTATTTCTAATGGCTCCTTGCCTCTTTCTTTAGAATAATCAAGTTAGGTAACTGAAATGACATGTTTTGAGGGTCTGTTTCAAAGAAAGCTTTCAGCTCTCCATTTATATGGATTTAAAACATGTCATTAACATTTATACTAAAATATATCCCATTAGGATAAAAATCACACAGCTTTTATAGGTAAACTTTTAATGAGGTTTTCTCAAATGCAATGTAGTGTTTTTAAAGAGTTTATAGTTAAATTACTAGTCTCCCATGTTTGAGTCCAAATCATTTTCCAAAAGTAGTTTATCTTGATAAACATCCTTTAAAATATTTCCTGATGAAAAGTCTAACCTCCAGAATCTATAAAAAACAATTGAACAAGCAAAAAATGAGCCCCATTAAAAAATGGCCAAAGGACATGAAGAGACACTTCTCAAAAGAAGACATACAAGTAGCCAACAAACCAAAAAAAAATGCTCTGCATCATTATCATCAGAGAAATGCAAAACCACAAAGTGATCATCTCATACTGGTCATAATAGCATTATTAAAAAGTCAAAAAACAATAGATGATGGCAAGGCTGTACAGAAAAGGGAAAGCTTATACACCATTGGTGGGAATGTAAATTTGTTCAGTCTCTGTGGAAAGTAGTTTAGAGATATCTCAACGAATTTAAAACAGAACTACCATTTGACTAAAGAGTCCCATTACTGGATATATATCCAAAAGAAAACAAATCATTCTACCAAAAAGACACAGGCTATGTTCACTGCAGCACTATTCACAACAGCAAAGACATAGAATCAACCTAGGTTCTCATCAATAGTGGATTGGATGAAGAAAGTGTGGTACATATACATTATGGAATGCTACACAGCCATAAAAAGAATGAAATCATGTCCTTAACAGCAACATAGATGTAACTAGAGGCCATTATTTTAAGTGAATTAATGAAGAAACAGGAAACCAAATACTGCATGTTCTCACTTGTAAGTGGGAGCTAAACACTGGGTACTCATGGACATAAAGATGGCAACAACAGAAACTGGGAACCCCTAGAGAGTGGAGAGAGGAAAAGGGAAAAGGGCTGTAAAACTACCTAGGGTGTACTATACCCAGTACCCAGGTGACAGGATCATTCATAACCCAAACTTCAGTATCGCTCAATATACCCAGGTAACATACCTGCACATATACACCCTGAATCTAAAATAAAAGTTGAGAAGTAAATATTTCCTCAAGGTTAAACACAAATTTAAAATATTACTTTAATATCGCATGTAATGTACAATATGTAATGTTAACAATATAATCAGTTCTCAAAGTGAAGAAAAGCTTTTGTGGATAAGAAAAAAATTGTGATTCAGGATAGTATATCTTGCTTTTAAAAACAGTGCATTTTTAAAATAAAACCTTTTTAATAAAGACATTCTTTTCATCTTCTAAAAGTTTTTAAAACATATTTTATGTTATAAAAGGATACATGCCAAAGTGTTCCTATTAATTATTACATCAGTGAGCTGAAACTGAAACAAAATGGGGGGGGAGATTTTTAGAATTATTTTAGTTAAAAATGCTTAGAAATGAACACTACTGAGGATCATTTTGTCTCCTAAAACAAGATATATGTATCTATTCAACCTCTTTTACGAAGAAAGATAATTCATGGAATTATCTTGGAAAGCTGAGAGGGGCCTCTTTAAAGAGTTCAAAGGCTCATTCTAAAGGTATAGAAACAAGCAGCTTGATCCTTTTTGCTAAGACTCTCTGTAACTCACAAATAGTCCTTCTTCCAATTTATATACTCTATAAATCTCCTTCATGTACCACTTCCATATTAACCCCCACAAAATAACACTTTTGATCATGTCATCTTCTAAAAAACCTTTAGCTGCTTATTTGCTAATATATCCCCATCCAACAACGTCTCCCATAAGACATTCCAAATTCTCACGTCTTCTCTCCCATTAGGTCCCTACTCTATATTCCAGACAAGCAATGTGTTGCTTGGCTTCATATGTAACACCTTGCTTACTTTCTGGCTGGAATGGTCCTAGTGAAGGTTTGCACTTTCCCCCAGGTCATGGAGGCGGGTCACTGTCACTACTACTACCACTACAGACTGAAGAGCCCTGCTTATGGCACTGGCTGGCAAAGAGAGATAGGCATGCATGCTCCCCGGTCAGACTGAAGGCATGGAGGCTCTTACTTTCCCAGCAATGACTAGAGAGGCTGGGGTGACACCACTCAGAAGTGCAGGGGAGTTAATGCCCAGGGAATGAATTGGTCAGTAGAAAAAGAGTGAAAGGCAATGAGTATATTTATCTCCCTTCTTCATCCTTCCCTACCATGTAAACTGTTCTGAGACGTGGAAATTCATAGAGCCTCTAGGAAAATGCCACACCAGATGCAGGAGCCAGCTGTCCTTGTTACACAACTTGGGCCAGCCTGGGACATGCCCCCCTCATATGTGCACACCTTCCATCTCTGCCTCATGCCCTTTTCTCCCTCTTTTCTGCTTCCCTGATATTGCACCACCCAATGAAGTATTAGCACACAGTTTTTTTTTCTCCAATTCTGTTGTCTAGGGAAACTGGGCTATGACATACCCCAAATTTCTTAGCATTCCTTTTTGTGCCTGGTCTCTATGCTATTTTCTTGCCTGGTGCCCATGTACCCCACCACTACCCTCAAAAAAATGACAGCCATCCTTCAAGATATATTATTGACATCAACATAAATTAATTTTGTGATCCTCCAATCAGACATGATTTCTTCTTACTAAAAAATCCCCATTATATTTTGTTTGGACTTTTCTATAATATGCATCTCATTCTGTCATGTGCATTATTTAATGTCTTATTCCTCCTTTTGGAGGTTGAGCTTCATGAAAGCAGGTATTATGTGCTATTAATTTTGGGCATCTTGCTATGCTGTGTCTGCATATGAAGTTCTCAGTACGAGTCCCTTTCAAGTACGATCTGTGTTCTACCAGCTGGTCTAGCTTGAACCCTTCATTCTTAGTCACCCACCCAAAGCTAAGCTTTAGCCAGTACAAACAATGAGCAGATTCTTAAAATTCACATAATATTTCATGTTACTATCTTTGTCACTGCCATTCCCAAAGCACCACTCTCATTTTTTCATGCCCAGAAATTCCTTTAAATCTTTCAAAACTGAAATCAAGTGTCACACATCAACTCTTCTTTGAAGCTTTCACTAACATCTAGGCTTCTCCTCCTAGAATTTATTAAATACCAATATAACTCCATTATGACCATTGTATTTACTTAGTGGTCAGAAAACTATTTTTGTAAAGGATCAAATAATAAAGTTTTTAACATTTTCCCACACATTATTTATTTAATTAGTTCAACTATTAATTACTACTAATTGCCACTGGTACTTTATGCTATCGCTGTTTTGTTTAAATGCTGAAATAATAGCATTTATGTAACAGAACATTAAATAACAGAATATATAATTTCAAATACCTGTTTTTTACATTTGTATGTTAAAGTCGTAACTAACAGTGGACAATTATATAATATATACTATAATAGTAAATATTTTTACTTTCCCAGGCTATGCCATCCTCATTCCATCTACTCAACTCTGCCATTTTAACATAAAAGGAGACAGACAATACACAAATAAATGGGTCAATAAACCACAAAAACAGGTGTGGGTAGATTTGGTCCACAGGCCATAATCTGCCAGCTCCTGGAATAATCCACTGCAATTCCTTAAATATCAGTAAGCTTTTTATTCTTAGAATCTACAATAATGTTTGGCACTTATTAGGTGTTCAATGAGTATTTATTTGTTGCATGAGTGAATTAAATAACAAATAAAAATGAGTCCTTAAATCTTGACTCTCGTATTACTCCCTCTCCATTTCCAATGTGAACACCCCTTCCTGGGTAAGCAGTAGTTTCTTGCCTCTCTTTCTAAGTGTGAAATTGGCCTGGCAAGATATAATAGACAGAACTTCACACCAAGCCCAAAGAATTCTTGTTGTTTTTGCCAAGTATTTTCTGCCAAAATCTGGAAACAATCTTTTCATTAAAGAGCCTTAGTAGCTATTGGAATTGTAGCATTTATCTGGTTAGTAAACAATATTGTTCCTGACTCACTTCCTCTCTGCCTAATAGTTTTCTGGCTGTGAAAGCTATTGTTAAATTACAAAGCACTACTGAAAGCAGGGGTAGAGTTTAGAGGCTGAACAGGTGTGTAGCCTCTTCTTTAAATTCTGTATTTTTGTTCTTCATCTGTTACTGACTTTTCATTCTGGAGTTGACCTTCATCTTTGCCAATTGTTTCACCATCATCTGTTTTTCCCATCAGCTCCTCTGAATTTTTCCAGTGTCTCTAATGCTTCTTTTTCATTTTTGGCTCCTCTGGTACTCAGCCCCTCACTACCAGTGCTGCCCTCACTTCTTTCATTTCTGCTATACTAAGATTGCCATAAACCAGAAGTACCCAGGCTTGATTCTCCTTTCCTACTTCTCTTTTAAAATCCTCTAGCCCACTTCTGCTGATCTTTGTCCCTACCAACCTCTAGAGTTCACAATTTCTACATTAAATAATTTCCCTAACTGCAGACCTCAAAAGGCAAAAATAGAAAATTATAAAAGATCAACAGAAAAACAGACAAATATTACAGAAAAAAATAGAAAAATATTATAAAAGATCAACTGTATCAACATATTTAATGGCAAATGGAATATTTCTGTGTGTGGTTTTAAAACATATGTACTTGATTTATTAGGGCATATTAATATGCCAAAGATTTTTTATTTAAAAAATCTGTGTTGATACCAAGAGGAAAAAAAAATATGGTCATCTGTAAAATGCAAACTATGCTAAAAATAACATTTAGATGAAATGCAATGGAAACTGATGGGATAACCAAATGCATCAGCCTCACTGGAGGACTGGGACATGCAACTGAAACAAGCTTTCATTATCTGGCAGTATTTTTTCCAACCATGGGAAATTCAGTAATTTATGTTGATCAAAGATAGTAGTAATCAAGAGTCCTGTAGATTGCCAGGAAAACCAGTTAATTATAAGCTCCCTAAGCCATTCCCCTGGTAAGATGTTCTGAACTCACCCATAGGATTCTGAAAGCCTTTAGTTAGAACTGTGATGGAGGTGGGGAACAGAAACCAAACAGTTCCTTTTGTAGGATGATACAAGAAAAATCAACGATCCCTGAACTTTCTTTCAAAATATCATTATGGCTGAAGCCATACAGCCCCACCCAGACAGATGACTGGAAACACGATAACTCGTTGACCCATCCCTGAATGCTTGAGAAAGTTCTGAGTGCTTCTAGTGAACCATCTCCATAAAGCTTGGAGAATGGGGGCAAGTGCTCAGTCTTAACATAAGTTTAGGGTGAGCAGGGAATAAGAAATAAGTATAAAGAATAAATGGACTTAAGATTATTAAAGATTCATTGAAGAAATTATATGGTAAAATAGTAAAAAAATCTACTGTCATAGTATGTATATTATAAACAGTCAATCCTTTAGGAGGGTTAGGAAGGAGACAGTTTATCACTGGAGGGGAAGATGGTAAAAGCAAAGACTTCAGGGTGAAGATAGTATTTGATATGGATTTGGAGAGCTGGGAATTAGGTTGTGAGAAAGAACAAGGTAGGGAGGGCACACAGAGGGTCAGTAGGGGACCAGAAAGTTTAGAGCTGAAGCTCCATATTATGGAAATGTGGGGAATGGAGAGGAAAGCGAAGTGACATGTAATTGTGTACAGCAAACTAGCACCTGAAACTGTAAGTCATGGTGTTTTAAAAAAAGGAGGCTGAAGAGGGGCCAAGATGGTTGACTAGAAACAGCTGCAGTCAGAGGCGCCCACCAAGAAGGAGGAAAATGAGGAGTGAATTCTGCACTGGCAACTGAGGTATCCAGGTTCTCTCACTGGGACTGACTATGTAGTTGATGCAACCCACAGAGAGTTAGGAAAAGCAGGATGGTGCATCGGCCTACATGGAAGGAAGTGCAAGGGGTCAGGGAATTCCCTTGCCTAGTCAAGGAAGGGGGTGACAGACAGCACCTGGAAAATCGGGACACTCCCACCCTAATACTGCGCTTTTCCAATGGTCTTAGCAAACGGCACACCAGGAGATTGTATCCCGTGCCTGGCTCAGAGGGTACTATGCCCACAGAGCCTTGCTCATTGCTAGCACAGCAGTCTGAGATCAAACTGCAAGGTGGCAGCGAGGCTGGGGGAGGGGCGCCTGCCATTGCCGAGGCTTGAGTAGGTAAACAAACCGGCCTGGAAGCTCGAACTGGGTGGAGACCATCGCAGCTCAAGGAGGCCTGCCTGCCTCTGTAGACTCCACCTCTGGGGGCAGGGCATAGCCAAACAAAAGGCAGCAGAAACCTCTGCAGACTTAAATGTCCCTGTCTGACAGCTTTGAAGAGAGTAGTGGTTCTCCCAGCACACAGCTGGAGATCTGAGAACGGAAAGACTGCCTCCTCAAATAGGTCCCTGAACCCCGAGTAGCCTAACTGGGAGGCACCCCCCAGTAGGGGCAGACTGACACCTCACACGGCTGGGTACTCCTCTGAGACAAAACTTCCAGAGGAATGATCAGGCAGCAACATTTGCTGTTCACCAATATCCGCTGTTCTGCAGCCTCCGCCGCTGATACCCAGGCAAACAGGGTCTGGAGTGGACCTCCAATAAACTCCAACAGACCTGCAGTGGAGGGTCCTGGCTGTTAGAAGGAAAACTAACAAACAGAAAGGACATCCACACCAAAACCCCATCTGTACGTCACCATCATCAAAGACCAAAGGTAGATAAAACCACAAGGATGGGGAAAAATGGAGCAGAAAAACTGAAAATTCTAAAAATCAGAGTGCCTCTCCTCCTCTAAAGGAATGTAGCTCGTCACCAGCAACGGAACAAACCTGGACAGAGAATGACTTTGACGAGCTGAGAGAAGGCTTCAGATGATCAAACTACTCCAAGCTGAAGGAGGAAGTTCGAACCCATGACAAAGAAGTTAAAAACCTTTAAAAAAGATTAGACAAATGGCTAACTAGAATAACCAATGCAGAGAAGTCCTTAAAGGACCTGATGGAGCTGAAAACCACGGAACGAGAACTACGTGACGAATGCACAAGCCTCACTAGCTGATTCGATCAACGGGAAGAATGGAACCAAGTTCAGAGCAGAAGTCTACCAGAGGTACAAGGTAGAGCTGGTACCATTCCTTCTAAAACTATTCCAATCAATAGAAAAAGAGGGAATCCTCCCTAACACATTTTATGAGGCCAGCATCATCCTGATACCAAAGCCGGACAGAGACACAACAAAAAAAGAGAATTTTAGACCAATATCCCTGATGAACATCGATGCAAAAATCCTCAATAAAACACTGGCAAATCGAATCCAGCAGCAAATCAAAAAGCTTATCCACCATAATCAAGTGGGCTTCATCCCTGGGATGCAAGGCTGGTTCAACATACGCAAGTCAATAAATGTAATCCAGCATATAAACAGAACCAAAGACAAAAACGACATGATTATCTCAATAGATGCAGAAAAGGCCTTTGACAAAATTCAACAACCCTTCATGGTAGAAACTTTCAATAAATTAGGTATTGATGGGACGTATCTCAAAATAATAAGAGCTATCTATGACAAACCCACAGCCAATATCATACTGAATGGGCAAAAACTGGAAGCATTCCCTTTGAAAACTGGCACAAGACAGGGATGCCCTCTCTCACCACTCCTATTCAACATAGTGTTGGAAGTACTGGCCAGGGCAATCAGGCAGGAGAAGGAAATAAAGGGTATTCAATTAGGAAAAGAGGAAGTCAAATTGTCCCTGTTTGCAGATGACATGATTGTATATTTAGAAAACCCCATTGTCTCAGCCCAAAATCTCCTTAAGCTGATAAGCAACTTCAGCAAAGTCTCAGGATACAAAGTCAATGTGCAAAAATCACAAGCATTCTTATACACCAATAACAGACAAACAGAGAGCCAAATCATGAGTGAACTCCCATTCACAATTGCTTCAAGGAGAATAAAATACCTAGGAATCCAACTTACAAGGGACGTGAAGGATCTCTTCAAGGAGAACTACAAACCACTGCTCAATGAAATAAAAGGATACAAACAAATGGAAGAACATTGCATGCTCATGGGTTGGAAGAATCAATATTGTGAAAATGGCCATAGTGCCCAAGGTAATTTATAGATTCAATGCCATCCCCATCAAGCTACCAATGACTTTCTTCACAGAATTGGAAAATACTACTTTAAAGTTCATATGGAACCAAAAAAGGGCCCGCATTGCCAAGTCAATCCTAAGCAAAAAGAACAAAGCTGGAGGCATCATGCTACCTGACTTCAAACTATACTACAAGGCTACAGTAACCAAAACAGCATGGTACTGGTACCAAAACAGAGATATAGACCAATGGAGCAGAACGGAGCCCTCAGACATAATGCCGCATATCTACAACTATCTGATAAAACTATCTGATACAACTATCTGACAAAAACAAGAAATGGGGAAAGGATTCCCTATTTAATAAATGGTGCTGGGAAAACTGGCTAGCCATATGTAGAAAGTTGAAACTGGATCCCTTCCTTACATCTTAGACAAAAATTAATTCAAGATGGATTGAAGACTTACATGTTAGACCTAAAACCATAAAAACCCTAGAAGAAAACCTAGGCAATACCATTCAGGACATAGGCATGGGCAAGGACTTCATGTCTAAAACACCAAAAGCAATGGCAACAAAAGCCAAAAATCACAAATGGGATCTAATTAAACTAAAGAGCTTCTGCACAGCAAAAGAAACTACCATCAGAGTGAACAGGCAACCTACAGAATGGGAGAAAATTTTGCAATCTACTCATCTGACAAAGGGCTAATACCCAGAATCTACAATGAACTCAAACAAATTTACAAGAAAAAACGAACAACCCCATCACAAAGTGGGCAAAGGATATGAACAGACACTTCTCAAAAGAAGACATTTATGCAGTCAAAAGACACATGAAAAAATGCTCATCATCACTGGCCATCAAAGAAATGCAAATCAAAACTACAATGAGATACCATCTCACACCAGTTAGAATGGCAATCATTAAAAAGTCAGGAAACAGGGGGGTGGAGCCAAGATGGCCGAACAGGAACAGCTCCGGTCTACAGCTCCTAGCGTGAGCGACGCAGAAGACGGATTATTCCTGCATTTCCATCTGAGGTACCGGGTTCATCTCACCAGGGAGTGCCAAACAGTGGGTGCAGGACAGTCGCTGCAGTGCACTGTGTGCGAGCCAAAGCAGGGCGAGGCATTGCCTCCCCCGAGAAGCGCAAGGGGTCAGGGAGTTCCCTTTCCTAGTCAAAGAAAGGGGTAACAGACGGCACCTGGAAAATCGGGTCATGCCCACCTTAATACTGCGCTTTTCCAATGGGCATGGAAAACGGCACACCAGGAGATTGTGTCCCGCACCTGGCTCAGAGGGTCCTACGCCCACTGAGTCTCACTGATTGCTAGCACAGCAGTCTGAGATCAAACTGCAAGGCGGCAGCAAGGCTGGGGGAGGGGGCCCCCCATTGCCCAGGCTTGCTTAGGTAAACAAAGCAGCCAGGAAGCTTGAACTGGGTGGAGCCCACCACAGCTCAAGGAGGCCTGCCTGCCTCTGTAGGCTCTGCCTCTAGGGGCAGGGCACAGACAAACAAAAAGACAGCAGTAACCTCTGCAGACTTAAATGTCCCTGTCTGACAGCTTTGAAGAGAGTAGTGGTTCTCCCAGCACGCAGCTGGAGATTTGATAACAGGCAGACTGCCTCCTAAAGTGGGTCCCTGACCCCCGAGCAGCTTAACTGGGAGGCACCCCCCAGTAGGGACAGACTGACACCTCACTCGGCCAGGTACTCCTCTGAGACAAAACTTCCAAAGGAACGATCAGACAGCTGAATTTGCGGTCTCATGAAAATCTGCTGTTCTGCAGCCACTGCTGCTGACACCCAGCAAAACAGGGTCTGGAGTGGACCTCTAGCAAACTCCAACAGACCTGCAGCTGAGGGTCCTGTCTGGTAGAAGGAAAACTAACAAACAGGAAGGACACCCACACCAAAAACCCATCTGTACATCACCATCATCAAAGACCAAAAGTAGAAAAATCTACAAAAATGAGGAGAAAACAGAGCAGAAAAACTGGAAACTCTAAAATAAGAGCACCTCTCCTCCTCCAAAGGAACGCAGTTCCTCACCAGCAATGGAACAAAGCTGGATGAAGGATGACTTTGACGAGTTGAGAGAAGAAGGCTTCAGATGATCAAACTACTCTGAGCTACGGGAGGAAATTCAAAACAATGGCAAAGAAGTGAAAAACTTTGAAAAAAAAAAAAGATGAATGTATAACTAAGATGACCAATGCAGAGAAGGGCTTAAAGGAGCTGATGGAGCTGAAAGCCAAGTTTCGAGAACTACATGAAGATTGCAGAAGCGTCGGTAGCTGATGCAATCAACTGGAAGAAAGGGTATCAGTGATAGAAGATGAAATGAATGAAATGAAGTGAGAAGGGAAGTTTAGAGAAAAAAGAATAAAAAGAAATGAACAAAGCCTCCAAGAAATATGGGACTATGTGAGAAGATCAAACCTACGTCTGATTTGTGTACCTGAAAGTGATGGGGAGAATGGAACCAAATTGGAAAACACTCTGCAAGATATTATCCAGAAGAACTTCCCCAATCTAGCAAGGCAGGCCTACATTCAAATTCAGGAAATACAGAGAACGCCACAAAGATACTCCTCAAGAAGAGCACCTCCAAGACACATAATTATCAGATTCACCAAAGTGGAAATGAAGGAAAAAATGTTAAGGGCAGCCAGAGAGAAAGGTCGGGTTACCCACAAAGGGAAGCCCATCAGACTAACAGCTGATCTCTCGGCAGAAATTCTACAAGCCAGAAGAGAGTGGGGGCCGATATTCAACATTCTTAAAGAAAAAAATTTTCAACCCAGAATTTCATATCCAGCCAAACTAAGCTTCATAAGTGAAGGAGAAATAAAATACTTTTCAGACAAGCAAATGCTGAGAGATTTTGTCACCACCAGGCCTGCCCTAAAAGAGCTCCTGAAGGAAGCACTAAACATGGAAAGGAAAAACCGGTACCAGCCACTGCAAAAACACGCCAAATTGTAAAGACCATCGAGGCTAGGAAGAAACTGCATCAACTAACAAGCAAAATAACCAACTAATATCATAATGACAGGATCAAATTCACACATAACAATATTAACTTTAAATGTAAATGGGCTAAATGCTCCAATTAAAAGACACAGACTGGCAAATTGGGTAAGGAGTCAAGACCCATCAGTGTGCTGTATTCAGGAAACCAATCTCACATGTAGAGACACAGACAGACTCAAAATAAAGGGATGGAGGAAGATCTACCAAGCAAATGGAAAACAAAGAAAGGCAGGGGTTGCAATCCTAGTCTCTGATAAAATAGATTTTAAACCAACAAAGATCAAAAGAGACAAAGAAGGCCACTACATAATGGTAAAGGGATCAATTCAACAAGAAGAGCTAACTATCCTAAATATATATGCACCCAACACAGGAGCACCCAGATTCATAAGGCAAGTCCTGAGTGACCTACAAAGAGACTTAAACTCCCACACAATAATAATGGGAGATTTTAACATCCCACTGTCAACATTAGACAGATCAACGAGACATAAATTTAACAAGGATACCCAGGAATTGAACTCAGCTCTGCACCAAGTGGAACTAATAGACATCTACAGAACTCTCCACCCCAAATCAACAGAATATATATTTTTTTCAGTACCACACCACACCTATTCCAAAACTGACCACATAGTAGGAAGTAAAGCTCTCCTCAGCAAATGTAAAAGAACAGAAATTATAACAAACTGTCTCTCAGACCACAGTGCAATCAAACTAGAACTCAGGATTAAGAAACTCACTCAAAACCACTCAACTACATGGAAACTGAACAACCTGCTCCTGAATGACTACTGGGTACATAATGAAATGAAGGCAGAAATAAAGATGTTCTTTGAAACCAACGAGAACAAAGACACAACATACCAGAATCTCTGGGACACATTCAAAGCAGTGTGTAGAGGGAAATTTATAGCACTAAATGCCCACAAGAGAAAGCAGGAAAGATCCAAAATCGACACCCTAACATCACAATTAAAAGAACTAGAAAAGGAAGAGCAAACACATTCAAAAGCTAGCAGAAGGCAAGAAATAACTAAAATCAGAGCAGAACTGAAGGAAATAGAGACA
>NW_026652284.1:97610023-97628594 GCF_009828535.3 Hylobates moloch
CCACAATGAGATACCATCTCACACCAGTTAGAATGGCCATCATTAAAAAGTCAGGAAACAACAGGTGCTGGAGAGGATGTGGAGAAATAGGAACACTTTTACACTGTTGGTGGGACTGTAAACTAGTTTAGCCATTGTGGAAGTCAGTGTGGCAATTCCTCAGGGATCTAGAACTAGAAATACCATTTGACCCAGCCATCCCATTACTGGGTATATACCCAAAGGACTATAAATCATGCTGCTATAAAGACACATGCACACATATGTTTATTGTGGCACTATTCACAATAGCAAAGAGTTGGAACCAACCCAAATGTCCAACAACGATAGACTGGATTAAGAAAATGTGGCACATATACACCATGGAATACTATGCAGCCATAAAAAAGGATGACTTCATGTCCTTTGTAGGGACGTGGATGAAACTGGAAACCATCATTCTCAGTAAACTATCACAAGGACAAAAAACCAAACACCACATGTTCTCACTCATAGGTGGGAATTGAACAATGAGAACACATGGACACAGGAAGGGGAACATCACACACTGGGGACTGTTGTGGGGTCGGGGGATGGGGGAGGGACAGCATTAGGAGATATACCTAATGCTAAATGACGAGTTAATGGGTGCAGCACACCAACATGGCACATGGATACATATGTAACAAACCTGCACATTGTGCACATGTACCCTAAAACTTAAAGTATAATAATAATAATTAAAAAAAGAAAAACAAAAATAAAAATAAAAATAAAACATGCTGGTGACAAAAAGAAAAAAAAAGATTTAATTATTTTACAGATTTTCCTACCAAGGAGCAAAATTAGGCTGCTTTTCCTGATGTCTAAGAATTCCAAAATAGACGTCACATGAATTAAACCTTATGTGGAAAACTGATAAGATTTTTCAGAAAACCAGATAGATTTCAAGTTTTCAAAATATTGAAAGAATGAGTACAGTGCTGCTTAGTTCTACAATTACTGATATGTTTTACACATGTTATGATAGAAAGACTCAGCCTATTGACTCAACTTTTAACTTATTACTTAGTAATTACAGTTGTGAACAAAGTCCCAAAATAATATTAGGGAGAGCATTTATTTGTGTATTACCAAAAGAAACTATTTTACCTCTATATGCTTTTCAGTTCAGTTTTTCCTAACATTCTGTGAAAAGTTTAGTGAACAAAATTGTATTATTTATCCAGTGCTTCTTTAAACTTTTTGGTTTTTTAGGAAGTAAAAAAGCAGAATGTATATTTTTTTCAGGAATCATAGTTTATTTTCTATAAAAAAATGGTAAAAATGCTCTAGTTAATCAGTTGAAAGATACATATGTTTGCAACAGTTTCCATCTCCGAAATTGGAATGTTTGATTATAAATTATATATTATACTTTAATTGGTAAAGTTTCATCTCTTAGTAATACATAAAATAATGGTGTGTCTTATAATTGATGGCTTATTGGTTTTGATGAAATAAACTTCATTTCTGATATATTTTTTCATAGAGGGAATAACGCTTTTTTGGTTTTTTTTTTGAGATGGAGTCTCGCTCTGTTGCCCAGCCTGGAGTGCAGTGGCGCAATCTCGGCTCACTGCAAGCTCCCTCTCCCGGGTTCACGTCATTCTCCTGCCTCAGTCTCCCGAGTAGCTGCGACTACAGGTGCCTGCTACCATGCCTGGCTGATTTTTTATATTTTTTAGTGGAGATGAGGTTTCACCGTGTTAGCCAGGATGGTCTCGATCTCCTGACCTGGTGATCTGCTTGCCTTGGCCTTCCAAAGTGCTGGGATTACAGGTGTGAGCCACCACTCCCGGCCTGCTACTTTTTACTCAATGTGAACACTTCCTAGTGTTGAGATTGTTTGCCATGCAGTCACTGAAATTTCTCAATGTCTTGATTTTCAAAGGGAGTTTTGCAATTAAGCTCTAAGACTATCAAAGCCAACAATGGGCATTTCCCTCATTCAATTTCTGTGGATGTATGTGAAAATATAGCCAAAGATATTATTAAATATCCACAGAAATTATTAAAACCATTACATTTAAATTTATTAAAATATAAACGAATGTCACAAGTTGTTTTCAGATTACCAACCAAAAATCTGAAGTACCCATATAATGACTTCAATTCAGTTTTACTTATTTGCACATCTTTATATCAAGCCTTAAATGATTTGGTCAAAGAAAATAAAATAATGTATTAAAATGCGGTGGATAGGATAATGTAACATCTATTTTACTTGGAAGATCGGTATTAAATGTCAATGACTTAAAAAAAAAAGTCAGGAAACAACAGGTGCTGGAGAGGATGTGGAGAAATAGGAACACTTTTACACTGTTGGTGGGACTGTAAACTAGTTCAACCATGGTGGAAGTCAGTGTGGCAATTCCTCAGGGATCTAGAACTAGAAATACCATTTGACCCAGCCATCCCATTACTGGGTATATACCCAAAGGATTATAAATCATGCTGCTATAAAGACACATGCACACGTATGTTTATTGTGGCACTATTCACAATAGCAAAGACATGGAACCAAGCAAAATGTCCAACAATGATAGACTGGATTAAGAAAATGTGGCACAGATACACCATGGAATATTATGCAGTCATAAAAAAGGATGAGTTCATGTCCTTTGTAGGGACATGGATCAATCTGGAAACCATCATTGTAAGCAAACTGTCGCAAGGACAAAAAACCAAACACCTCATGTTCTCACTCATAGGTGGAAACTGAACAATGAGTACACATGGACACAGGAAGGGGAACATCACACACCAGGGCCTGTTGTGGGGTGGGGGGAAGGGGGAGGGATAGCATTAGGAGATACACCTAATGTTAAATGAAGAGTTAATGGGTGCAGCACACCAACATGGAACATGTATACATATGTAACAAACCTGCACGTTGTGCACATGTACCCTAAAATTTAAAGTATAATAAAAAATAAAAAGAAAGAAATAGACCAGAAATTGACTAGGTTTTTTAGGAAATTATATGCTGAATGAATGGGAAACCTAGCTGACCAAAGCCTAGTGTTGCTACACACCTAAAACACCTACAGATCTTTGAATTTGCACCAACATAATGTAATTTCGTCACTGGGAAGGATATCCTCTCCTGTGTCCACTTCTGATGTAGTGAAGGGGGGATGGACAAGAAAAAATTTCCAGAGGAAAAAGGGAAGGGTTGGAGGAGGAGGGAGCGAGATGAAAGTAATGCAAGTTGAGGCCATGGCCTCTGGTACAAAATTTAAGGTAGTGCAAAAACGGTAATCAAAATACTGTTTTAATACAATGCTTTATAGAATCAGAATCAGTGCAAAACATCATGGATGAACAAAATCGCAAAATTTTTAATACTAACACGATCTGTAACAGTGCCATAGGAAGTCATATCAGATCCTGAGATGAAAAGGAAAATCATCAATACAATCCTATCTTTATTAAAGTGTTATTTTGTTCACCATAGATTTATAGATCCTTTACATCCATTTTGTCTGTTTAAAATATACCATTAAAATTTTTTTTGATTATCAAGTCTTTTTGTGCCCCCTCAACTTTTATGCCTGAGGCAAGAACCTCTCTGACCTCACTTGATGCTCTATGATCTGGGTCCTAGAGCAGACACAGACATGAATTCAGAAAGTTCTGCCCAGAGAATAAACCTGGGATGCCAGGTGAGCTAAAGAAGGGATTTACTCCATTGCTAGGGAAAGGAGTTGTTACGGGCTGAATTGTACTCCTCACCCTCCGCCAGATTCCTATGTGGAAGCCCTAACCCCTAGTATCTCAGAATGGGACTCTATTTGGAGATAAGCCCTTTAAAGAGGTGGATAAATTAAAATAAGGCCACTAGGGCAGGCCCTAATCCAAAGTGACTGGTCTCCTTATTAGAAGAAGGAGAGACATTAGGGCTGTGCACAGAGGAAAAACCACATGAGGACACAGCAAGCAGGTGGCCATCTGCAAGCCAAGGAGAGGCCTCAGAGGAAACCACACCAGCTGACACTGGGATTCTAGACTTCTAGCCTCCAGAACTGTGAGAAAATTAATTTATGTTGTTGAAGCCAGACAGTTTGTAGTATTTTGTTATGGCAGCTCCAGCAGACCTAATACAGGAGCCTTTGGTATTCCCGTACATCAGCACTTGATCATTGTTATAAAGTGAGTACTGCCTCTTCAGACTCTTCTTTCTAACCTGGAGGCTTTTTGACTTTTGTTTGTGTGTTTTAATTGCAACTATACAGCTCCTACTCTGCTGTTTTACTCTGGGGAGAAGTCAATAACTAGTCTTTTAGGTTATAATTCCCTGAACTATGAGAAGCCACACCTAGTTCTAGTGAAAGTCTATGCATCACCTGCAGATCTGGGGCTTTGAGCTGGATGTAGTACCTGGCATGCGACCCTTGGGGAAGGGTGAGTGTGTTCTAGGGGGAAAAAGAAGGATGCATAAGATTACTAGGGTGGCCAAAGGAACTGACTGAGACAGAATTATTATTGTCTCCAATATCTACTTTCTCTTTGTTCATTAGTAACTGAACCCCACAATCTCAGCTGCACAGATGGCCATCCAGACAAAAACAAAACAAAACAAAACAACAATAAAAACAAAAATCTTAAATTGGACTGTATATTATTTTTGAGCCAGAGGAAATGAGTGGAAGAGATGTGTGCACCTGCAGATTCATGTCCTAAAAGGGAAGCGGTACATCCTTCCCTCTCTTTCTTCAACAGGCTGTTCCAAATGTCGACATTGTGACGAGCCATTTTCAACCACAGATAAAGGTTGCACCCACTGAAACCACAGTTGTTTTTGTCACCCAATTTGCCCCAGCAAGTTTAGATAAGAACACATCATCAGGAAATATTCATGACTATGTCCCTAAATCTGCAACAAAATAAGCTAGATACTACTGTTCTCTGGATTTAATTTGAGCAACTCTGGAAATTCAAATTTTGTTGAATATAAAGTGATTAAACCATTTGGGGAATTAGTTAGATTATCAGCTTAGTAACTGTAAGACAGCAAATAATAAGTGCTTCAGAAATATAAAATCATTCTTTCTTCTCACATAACATTTCAAGTATAAGTAGTGGGGTTTTGAGGGTGGCACCATAATAATATCTAGGATAAAAGCCTCTCCCATTTTGTAACTTTGCCATCCCAGATTTATATTTCTAGCCCTGACCCATCTCCTGAGCTTCAGAATCATTTATCCCATTGCCTAATCAATGTCTCCACCTGGGTATCTGAAAAAGCTCTCAAACTAATTTCTAAAACAGAATCCTTTCTTTTCTCCTGTTCACCATAGCTCCCCTGTCTTTCCCATGTCAGTAAATGCACTACTACTCATCTAGTTGTTCAAACTCAATGGCTTACACCAAAAATCTGGGAATTATCCAAGACAATTTTTTGTCGGCTTGAAAATGTATCCCAAATCCGACCACTTCCCACCACCTTCACTGTTGTCCCTGTTGTCAAGACCATTTTCCCTGAATTCTAAAATCACGGGAACAACCTAACTGTACTCCCTTTACTTTTAGATGGTACAGTTCATCTCCAACACAGAGGCTACAGTGTATTAATATTCTGTTGCTCCTGTAACAAACTGCCACAAACTTTGTGGTTTAAACAATATAAATTCATCATCTTACTGTTTTGTGGGTCAGAAGTCCAACTTGACTCTCACTGGGCTAAAGTCTAAGGATTGGCTGGCTGCATTATTTTCTAGAGGTGCCTGTGTGGAATCCCTGCCCAAGCTTCTGCAGGCTGCCGACAGTCCAGGGCTCATAGCCCCATTCTTCCATCTTCAAAGCCAGCAGTGGTAGACTGAGTTCTCTTTATATCACTCTGACCTCTCCCACCTTCTTCCAATTTTAAGGATCTTTGTGATTGCATTGGGAGCACCTGCAAAATCCAAAACAATCTCTTTAAGACTACCTGATTAGCAACCTTACTTCCATCTGAAACTTTCATTCCCCTTTGACATGTAATGTGACATATTCACAGTTCCAGAGATTAGGGTATGGGCATTTTTGAAGGACTATTATTCTGCCTGTCATACAGTGTGATTTTTTTTTTTTTTGAGACGGAGTCTTGCTCTATCACCCAGGCTGGCATGTAATGGTGTGATCTTGGCTCACTGCAACCTCCACCTCCCAGGTTCAAGTGATTCTCCTGCCTCAGCCTCCTGAGTAGTTGGGATTACAGGTGTGCGCCACCACGCCGGCTAATTTTTTGTGTTTTTTGTAGAGACGGGGTTTCATCATGTTGGCCAGGTTGATCTTGAGCTGCTGACCTCAGATGATCCACCAGCCTTGGCCTCCCAAAGTGCTGGGATTGCAGATGTGAGCCACCGCGCCCGGCCACGCAGTGTAATTTCTAAACATGTAAATCAGACCTTATTTCCCCCTCTCTTTTAGATCCTCCATTGCTTTTTCATCCACACCTGGAACAAAATCCAAAATCCCAGTAAGTAGGGCTTTCACAAGCTGCTGGCTTCTACTCTCTCATTCTATTCCTCATCACTGTCTCTCCATTCATTTCTATGCAGTCTTGCCAATTTTATTGCTATTTCCCAGAATGCCAAGTTCATTCCCACCTCAGAGCCCTTGAATATTCTCTTTTTTTTCTGCCAGGAGCTTTTCCCCTAGTTATCTCTGTATGGTCCCCACCCTCACTTCATTCATGTCTCTACCCAAAGGGTCCTTCCTTAGAAAGACCATCCCTGATCATTATCTGTCACTGTCATTCATCATAGCTGGTGTCAGGCATTATGGTACCATCATATCAATCTTACTGTGAGCTATTGTTATTCATTGATGGCATCATGTATTTATTTGTCCATTTATTCATTATCTGTCTCTATCACCAGAATGTAAGCTCCATGAGGATAGGAAATTTGTTTTGTCTTTTTCTCTGCTTCATCTGCAGCACATAATGGGTGTCCACACCAAATGAGTGAATAAAATGGTTGAATGTATGGAAAAGTAGCCTATATACTCAACATTTTTACGTGGTCTCAAACATTGAAATAACCCAACCACTCTTCTGCAAGAGATGAACCATTTAGATTCAGAACAATCTAGGCAGAATTCCACACTTAAGCCTTGCTCAGTCCTATTTGCAATGCAATTGAAAGCCAGGGATTTGTTTCATTTTCTTCTTTGTGTGTCTTGGTTTTCAAATGAGGTGTTTAATTCCAGCCAGCATGCTAAGAATGTAGCAGACTCTGTGTTGAGCCTCCTGTTCCACCTTGGGGATTCTCACACAAAGCAGGACAGTGTTATTAATCCACTCTCTACAGATGCTGCGGTCGCACCTTGCAAGTTGTCAAAGAGAAGTGACAGATGTGCAGTGCCTAGCAGCCATGAAAGTCAACTTATGGGGTTCTGGAATTACGGCTTTCAGAAAAGTCATTATTGATCAAGTAAAGTTTCCAACTCAGAGAAAGTGATGGCTTGAGGAAAACAACATTGTTTCAGAACACAGCTGGCTTGATCTGGATTGTTCTTAACATTCTGAACCTAAGCATCTCAATTGAAAAAAGTGTATATGGAGAATCTGCCATGAACCAGAACTTATGCCAGGGACCACAGCATTCAAAACAGAAGGAAACAGTCTTTGTTCTCTGGACTCTCACACCCATGGTAGTGAAATTGTGATTCACACTAAAGTCCACAGATGTGTCAAAAATGTGTCTCTTTAAAACTTAGAAAAATGGCCATCTTCCAATCACCACTTAAAATATCACAGGTGGACTTTGACATTTGCTATAGAAAACAAACAGAAGCCACTATCAGAATTACTATTTTTTGTACCATGATTATAGGGTAGGTTAGTGGAATAGGATTAAATTCCCTGATCATGTAAGCAACAAAGAAAATAATTGCAAAGGTTGTTGTCATCTGGACCTAGATTTAAAAAAAGCTTTCCATTCATACTAGTTTGAGATTCTGTATTCTGGTCACTGAGTCTTGACTGAATGTATCTAAAACAACCTCCTTTTCCATTTTGACCTCCTCTCCTGGGACTTATCTGCCTCTTCAATTCTTAATGCCTGTCTCAAGTCTTGGCCACTGTGGGGTTTCTGGTCACTTACAAATGACCACTATTTGAAACCTTGAACACAAGGTTTCTAAACCACTCAGCTGGCACACCAGTGGCATAACTCCTGCCTGGCATTCTGCCCACATCCTGCATAAAGAACCCTCTTCTATTGCTCTCCGAATCACAGAATGACAGCCATAGAGACGGTGAAGTGAAACTGGGCACTCTTAGAGATCAGGCTAGCTTCGGATTCCTTCTGCTAGACACGCTGACATTTTCTGAATAACTAAAATTTGAGCTTTGAAGATAGGAAGAATTTTGTCTGAATCTCTTCAAAAGAAATCATGTGCTACTACACATGGTAGGGACTTGTCTTATTAAAGAAAATGTAATTAAGATATTTTGTAAGATAAGTAAATTAAATGACAAAAGCAATTGATTCACTTTTTACCCTGGAAACCTATTTCTCAGTATTCTACGCAGGTCTCAAATCAAGAAAAATATATTTGACATCGGTGTTTCCACAGGATAGATGAAAAACATAGATGAATAGATAGATGATGTTGTTGTTGATGAAGATAGATTAGATAGATAGATAGATAGATAGATAGATAGATAGATAGATAGATAGATAGATAGATGATAGAATAAGAACTGAGCTCTAGAAGAAAGTCTAGAAGGAACATTAGCCAACAGGACATATATTCAGTCCACCTAAGGCAATTCTCAGCTTGGCTATTCTGAAAGAAATGAGAAAGTAAAACACTAAGAAAATCTTTAAAAGCAAGAACTGATCCTTTACATTGTTTTCGGCAATAAAAACACTGAGCTTTCAGAGATTAGCAAGAAAGCCAAGCAATGACCTGACGTTCCAGGTCACTAGAAGTTGCTGAATTAGACATGATCATATTAGTGCTTTGTACAGGGACTTCCAAGTGAAGGCACACACAACTGATAGCTTCAAAATTCAGTCTTTTAAATAAGCATTGCTTGAAAGCGATATCTTAACCCATTTCAATTATTTTTTTCTTAACCATTTGCATCTCTATGTTCTCCTGGTAAAAGAAGTGTGGTGGCTCTACAGCAAATATGTTTTGCAGCTTTTATGTTTGGAGAAGGTGGAGGGAGAGCAAGAAAGCTGGTGTTTACTAAGTTTTTCCTATGTACCAATTATTTCACATATATTAATAGATTTCATCCTTAGTAGTATCCAGTATTTGTCTAATAATCTAATTGTAGAAATAAGAAGCCTGAAACTCAGCGAGTTTTCTAATCACATGGCTGGGGTTTGAACTCAGGTATGTCTGACCCTTGAGGTCACACTCTTACCAATATACTGGCTTCTGAAGAACTTTAGGTTTAAAGAAAGGGAAAAGGAAAATTACAGGGAGAGGGAAAGCATAGAGCTGCAGTCAAACTCCATTTGTGCCACATCTCACAGTTCAAATGCATAGCAGCATAAGATCACCTGTCTGGCCTGTAGTGGAGTGTAGGTAGTAGGTAGACATAAGGAATCCTGACATACAAAAGGCTTTGGTGATCAATGAGCTCAGAACCTTTATCTTAGAGTTAAGGGAACCGAAACTGAGAAAGCTCCTTGTCAAAGGTTATACTTGATTTTTGACAATTTGTCAACATCAGAGCTAAGCCTAGAACCCATAAATCCTCCTTCTTAGTTCTAAACTCATTCCATTATTCCATTCGTTCTACTTGAGAAGGAATTCTCAGACATAGGACCTGCAATAATTTCCTACGGAGATCAAAATCAAGTGCAGAAGAAAAGACTTGAGCCTGCGACTTGAGACTACTCATAAATCCTAACATTTATTCAAAGTAATGAGTCCTTTGAAGAGACTCTTTCTTATTATAGTAAAGCATAAATTTAAACTGCAACCAAAAGAAAATAATTTCACCCTTAATCCCAAATTTATCTTCTTTGCAAAAGAGCATGGATTAAGAGACAGTATTTACTTGCTGTGTTGCCTTAAGTCACTAAACTTCTCTGAGCTGCATTTTAATTATCTATAAAATGAAGATAGTAATAATACAGAGGTTCCTCATTATCTCAATTTTATTATCTGAGTCTGCACCATAATGAGACTGCATAAGAAATCAAAAGCCATCATAACATGAAAATATCCTCTAATGCTCTAATGAGTTGCTCATTTATGAAATTAGTCTGCTCTCCGCATCCCTTCTCTTTTAAGATTTGTATTTATCTCTAACCATTAAATCAATGCCTTGAATCATTAGTCTATAAATATCTCGCAAATCCTTTGGCAAGCAAAACTGTAAATCTCAGAAAAGTTTCAGACTCTCAAGCAATGAATGAGAGCAGTGCTGGAGAACAGTGCAAAGTCACATACAAAGCAACGGACATGGAAGGATCTGGCCTAGTTAGCACCTCAAAACCACAGAAGAGGGAAAAGGTAAGGTTGGTGACAGGGCAGGAATTTTAAAGAAAAAAGATTTGAATATCAAAATAACAATAAAAGTCTTTGGGAAAGCTGATTAAACCTTGAATATTTCTCAAAAGTGACGTTTGAGGATTCTTTGAAAGTTAACATAAAAGGATTTTGCATTATGTTCTCATTTATAGTTTTGCCAGAAATCATGTTTTTTTTAAAAAAAATGAACTCCATTATTTTCAGTAAATATTTCTCATTGTCATTATAACCAAAATTATTACATTGATGAAAAATATATTATTTTTATTACCTTTACTTTTTAAAGTCTCAATTTAATCCCTTATATACTATGAAATTTTTGTTGCAGCTTTAAGTGAATTTTTTGTAGTGAATGATTAAATTACCCTTGCATAATAAGGCTCTCTTTTATCTGTACCATCTTCTATTGTTATAGTAAACAAATGAGATAAAACTTGCAAATGCAATTTACAGATTCTAAAGTGCTACATTAATGTTAGAATTTACTCTGTTTCCAAAAAAAGTTTGTTTATTATGTGTAAGTTACCTCCACATACATTATTTATTTTATTCTCAAAACAACTTTTGGAGGTAGGTATATATCATCTCCAAACTATAAATCAGCAAAATGAAGAAACTTATTCAAGGTCACATAGCTATTAGGTGGCTTAGTTATACTGAGCCCACATTGGCTGTCCTCAAGTCTAAGGTATTCGTTCTATTAATTTGAACCATATGAAGCCACCAATTTTTAGTTCAATAATGGTTGAACATCTGCCTTTCATATGATTCTACCTTTCACATTCATTCAAGAAGTATTACTATCTATTCCCCATCAGATACTAATCTGAATTCTAGGGATATAGTAGTGATCAACACAAGCAAGGTCACAGTTCTCATGAAAGTTACATTCTAGTATAGACCATAACATATAAACAATGAAGCAAATAATTTAAATAAACAGAACAAATGGCTTACTGTTGTTACGTGCTATGCAGAGGATTAATAACAAGGAGCATATAGAGAGTGTCTCTTATAGGCCAGATAATGTAGCACTTGGCATAGATTAAGTTATTTTATTCTCATAACTCTGTGAAGTAGGGAATATTACTATCCTCATTTTTTGGATGAAAATGCTGAAGTACAGAGAGGTTAAGTTACTTGTCCCGGGTCATGTAGCTGGTAGTGAAGCAGCCAAGCTTCAAACCTAACCAATCTGACCCTCAGAGGTACTCTTAAACACCGTGCTGTACAACAAGTCAATGGGATAAAAAGTAACTGATATCTAATAGATAACTAGAATTGCTTCTCAACATCATATTTTTTATTAGTAATAGTACAGTTCAGTCTTCCTATGCAAATACAAAATATAATGGATTATCTCAAATAACAAATTCTTCCCTCTAGCTCTTTTGCTAAATGGGGATTCCAGGAATCGGAGCACATCAGCCAAGAACAGTATCGCTCAAAGTCTACACAACTGCTTAGGCTCTTATCATCTCCATATGGACCCCCTGCAAGATTGTATTAACATGCACAATGTACTCATAGTCTTGAGGACAACAGTTTACCACTCAGTAATACTGGAACCGCACCATGCAGTCCCACAACTACTCCTTCCAGGAAGGTGCAAAATTGGAAAGAAGTGTTAAGTGAATTGGAAATAGCTGACTTCAGGATGATTTCATCTCCCTCTTGTTGGCTCTTTACTTACTGTTCAGCTGTGATCCTTGCTCATCCCCAGATCCGAAGATCAGAGGAAATGATGATCGTATTTCCAATTAGAACAAATCGTAGCTATCTTGAGCTGTATCATTAATCCTTTCAGGGACATTTGTATTGTGTTACTCATTCTGTAGCCTAATGAGGCATAAAAGAAGAATCTCTTTCCTTTTCCTGTATGCAAATGTAGGTCCAAATAATTGCTCCTGCTGCTAGAGACTAAGGTTAATGTAAAGTAAAGACCCAGCTGGGGAAATGTTCACTGTCTAAGCAATGGAATCAAATGTGGATAGGCACTGTCATAAAACTATCACCTCGTGACTTTCCTTTATGCAATCTGATCCTCAGTTTTGTAATGCTTATTTGCCTACTGTTTATGAATGTAAGAATTTTCCATTCCTTACGCACCGACGATTTTTTTCAATAAAATTATTTAACATAGTTCCCTATGGCGAGGACATTTTCACAGGCTTGCACTGAGCTCCATGAGCATAAGTAATTCTGAGGAAATAAAAAAAGTAAATAATAATTATAGTAATAACAATAAAAAACTGTTTAACATAACACTTTTAGTATTTATTAAGTCACTCTCTTATTTAAAAACACGCTGAACCATGCATTAGGGCTGGGGATGCACAGATGACTAAGGAACCATTCCTACTTTTAAAGAGTTTAGAATGTAATGGGAAAAGCAAAGAAGAGGTGCTACCTTTAATAGCAATACTTCAGAATAAACATTATAAAAAATAAAAATATGGCAGATTATTTTTCTCACTAGTCTCTAGTGTTTCTTTTAAGCTCTTTCTAATACTAATCTTATTCAACAGAGGTTGACCCTGTAGATTTATCTCCCAAGACACCTGAGGAATGTGACATGTCCCATTAGTAATAGTGGTTTGGAGAACTTAGGTATGCTCACTTGGGGGAATATGTATCGGTATGTTGGTTTGAAGAGCAAACTATTTTGAGAGAAAACACACCCAAGACATTTCATTTTCTTTTTTGTCATTTTTGAAGGAAATGGAAGAAAGCGTTTGTGTTCAATGTATACATCATGGAATGAGGACAGCACACTTGGTAGAAGAGGATAATTCAGACACTATCCTATTTGATAAGAAGCCAGATCTCAGCCCCAAAGACGACCAGGATGATGCAGACAACACTCCCATTACCACTCCCACAACTGCACAATCATATATACACACATGAACTATCTCTGCCACTGTCCAACTTTGAGCCAACTTTCTTTGAAACTCAAAGTTCAACTCACATCTCAGCCACACATACAATACGTAGTTAATATGCAGTATTTATGAAAGAGCTTTAGAAATATATTTAAATCTATCCAAATACGAGATGTAACATAGACATTAGTATTTGTGCATTTTGATGGTAGCATTTGGTTGTTATCCAATTAAGTTCCCTTAACTGTTTTGAATTTTACTAGGCAGCAGGGTGGGCAGATATATGGCAAAGAGGGAGGTAGAAAGGGACATACAGTACTCAACCCTAAAAGGAACTTCCAGTTCGACCCTGAAGTATTATAAACGGAAGCATCCTGCACTACAACTTTCTACCTTGACCCTAATGTAAAAATTTATGTCCTAATATTTGGTGAAGGAACCAAACATGTATGACTCAGTTGCTACCTCATTCTTTTTATTCATACCCCCACCAATTGTACATCCCTGAGATGAGGACACATAGATCGAAATCAAGATATTTTTTCTAGATGTTGGTCTGCAGGCCTGTTTCTCTCAGTCACCACTAATAGACTTCAACAGATGTGGGACAATAATTCTAAATAAGTGATTCTAGTTGGCAGATCCAACTTCTTCAGCTATGCTGTTTATATTGGGATAAAGGTAGCAGAAAGCCCAGTGGTGACCATAGATCCCAGTAAATTTCCCAATCCATATTTACAAATAATTCTAATATTTTGATCCCTGTTCATCTTACTCCTAGCAATTTTCTCATTGATTTCAGACTTGAGCTGGGCTCAGGAGATGGATGATTAATTAACACCCTAAAACCCCAACAATATAATTAATTTCCAGTGAAAATTATGGTATAACTAAAACAGAAATAACCTGGTAATTGATGGTGATTGCCTTGTAGCTATGTCTTGGATGCCATCTCTAAAAAGGAAGCCAATTTTCCAAAAATGCATGTTGAACACTGTATACAATTGATTCTGCATGTCATTAAGCCAAGGAGGATATTACTTACAGGGTTATTCATTTTTACTTTACTTTAATGAATGTTTAAAACCTCTAAATCACTTATAACAATTAAGACAATTAACTTTGGGGGGAACTGTGGATTTGGAACCTCATAACACTCTTTAAAATCTGACATTTTCTTATTTTACTAGAATTCACTTTGATAAACCACAAGTCAGAATAGCAATGTATTTGGCTCCCTTTTTAAACACACTGTATATGTTCCTATTGAATTTTAGTTTCCTTTTTAGAGTTCTGGGGAAAAAAAGAAATAATAACCCTTCCACATATTTTACAAGGCTGAAATATTTTGATGGATCCTGATTACTGAAAGATTTTAAGTTCTATATTTCACATCAAATTTACAGCTGAACTTCTTTTTTATTGAGTGTTCTAAATAAATCACAAAAAAAAAGCCTGGATCACATAGTATTTTAGTTAGTAGAAGCACTACATATATAGATGTGTGTGTGTGTGTGTGTGTGTCTTTGTGTGTGTGTGTTTTGTACTGTATCTAATTATAGTCTCTGAATAGGATCAAAATATTTCACATACTGGCATATTTATTTAAAATATCTTCCTAAAATATATGGAATAGAAAATAGTGAAATAAATACCAGTATTTATTAAGCACTTACATTTCAGGTGCTTCATAGAATATGGCTCATTTCATGATGGCCTTATTACAGCGTTTTCAAACTTTACACAAGGGTCCTCTGTGCAACTTGGTAAAAATGCAGGTCCCCAGAGTCCATTCAGCCAGGATTCTGATTAAGTAGATCTGGAAGGATTTAAAGGATCTCTATTTTTAACAAACCTCTCCAGATTAGTCTGAAATAGGTAGCCTGTGAAACACACTGTAAGTAACATTGTCTATTAAATATTGCCTAATAAAAATTGACCATAAGCTTAGATGAATAAACTAAGAATCAAGAAACTTAAATATCTTGTTTAAGTTCCCCTATTCATGAAAAATAATGCTTTTGCTCTTGAGAGTAAGCATTTAAGTCTCATGAGGAATGGGGAAAAGGTTAAGAAATAGGAACAAAAACATGAGACAGTGGCATTGGAAAGTGATGACTATAAAAATAAGGAATAGTGGTAAGGTCTTTGGTTCTGGTCATGGCTGAGTATCTGGTATCAAACCTATCCTTACCATAAATTGGTATAAAAGATGGATAAAATATATAAAGTAAGTGTTTTCAGACACTGTTTAGCAATTAATACTATGCTCTGGCCATTGAAAGAAAGGAAACATGAAGGTGAGTACTAAATTTACCCTGACTTTCACCCTGAGAGTATTTTCTAATCTAGGGCAAAGAGAAACAAAGCCCAAAAAAGAGTGGCAGTCTTGCTGGATCAAATAAACCGTTTAGGGCTTCCAAGACACTTGGATTTCGAGATATGGTATTATACAAGAAGGACCCAAAAGCAAGGGGCACCAAAATGTATGTAGCCATTTTCCCTAGAACATTCAGCCAACTTCTAAAATGCAAACTTGTAAGGCAAGATTTCAAATGGCCTACCAGAGGAAAACCACTAGGAGGCTAAAGAGCTTAGCAAAGATTTCAAGCCTGCAGAGTATTAAGAAAATGTTGGAGGCTGGGCCTGGTGCTCACACCTGTAATCCCAGCACTTTGGGAGACCAAGGCGGGCGGATCACAAGGTCAGGAGTTGGAGACCAGCCTGTCCAACATAGGGAAACCACATCCCTACTAAAAATACAAAACATTAGCTGAGTGTGGTGGCGTGCACCTGTAATCCTAGGTACTTGAGAGGCTGAGGCAGGAGAATTGCTTGAACCCGGGAGGCGGAGGTTGCAGTAAGCTGAGATGGCACTACTACACACCAGCCTTGGTGACAGTGCAAGACTCTGTCTCAAAAAAAAAATAAAAATAAAAAAGAAAGAAAGAAAGATAGAAAGGAAGAAAGAAAAGAAAATGTTGGATCTGAGGTCCAACAAGAGTACAGAGACCTTTGTGAACATCTCAGCCTTTCAGTTGAGACCTTGGAATGGCCATGCTCTAGAAGTAATGACCACGTGCCAGCAGTAGGGGACACTCTCAGACACTAAGGGCAAAAGTGCAATAGTTCCCTCCTAATAAACTCTGGAAGCAAGCCTCAGCAGAATCAAGTGGTCTTCCAGTAATTTAAATATGTATCAGAACAAAATTTAACTCCATTAACTCTCACTAGAGGATAACAACAACATCTAGAGCCTTTATCACCCACAGTGTACAGCACATAAAATAAAACTTACCAGACAGCAAAGGAGGATGATACAGTGACTAGTAATCAAGAGATTAAATAATCAATGGAAGAGACTGAGAGATATTATAGATATTGAAGTTAGCGAATAAAGTCTTCAAAATAACTATGATTAGCATTTTAAATAATATAGAAGAAGAGATGGACAAAGTAGAGTATTTCAGTAGGGTATTAGGCAAAAAGGACTCGAACTGGTATTAAAGATCTGTAAAATAAAATATCTGACATTTAAAACTCATTGGATAAATAAAGAGTGGACTGGACATAGTGGAAGACAGTATTAGTGAATTAGAAAACTGTTCAATAGAAAAATATCCAAGCAGAGGAATAGAGAGGAAAAAGAGAACCAGAAGACTGCATAAGACACATGTGAGACACATTCAAAAGGCCTAACATGTGTAATTAGAGTCCTAGAAGAAGAAGAAAAAATATCTTCTATTTGAATAAAAGTTGGCTGAGAATTTTTCAAATATGATAAAAAAAGACAATAACCCATAAATTCAAGATATTTAGCAAAATTTATGCAGGATTTAAAACATAAAAATAAAAATCTAGGCACGACATAGTCAAATTAATTTATCAACAAAAAGTAAACAACAAATGTAGCCAGAACAAAAAGGATACTAGCTTCAAAAGATCAATAGTAAAAATAAAGTACATTTTTGCATAGAAACTTAGAAATTTCTTCAAACAGCAGAAAGAAAAAGTGCTTCCAGTTTAGAAGTCTATACCTATAAAATAACCTTCAAAAATAATGTCCTTTCAAGGATTCCCTATTTAATAAATGGCGCTGGGAAAACTGGCTAGCCATATGTAGAAAGCTGAAACTGGATCCCTTCCTTACACCTTATACAAAAATTAATTCAAGATGGATTAAAGACTTACATGTTAGACCTAAAACCATAAAAACCCTAGAGGAAAACCTAGGCAATACCATTCAGGACATAGGCATGGGCAAGGACTTCATGTCTAAAACACCAAAAGCAATGGCAACAAAAGCCAAAATTGACAAATGGGATCTAATTAAACTAAAGAGCTTCTGCACAGCAAAAGAAACTACCATCAGAGTGAACAAGCAACCTACAAAATGGGAGAAAATTTTTGCAACCTACTCATCTGACAAAGGGCTAATATCCAGAGTCTACAATGAACTCAAACAAATTTACAAGAAAAAAAACAACCCCATCAAAAAGTGGGCGAAGGATATGAACAGACACTTCTCAAAAGAAGACATTTATGCAGCCAAAAAACACATGAAAAAATGCTCATCATCACTGACCATCAGAGAAATGCAAATCAAAACCACAATGAGATACCATCTCACACCAGTTAGAATGGCCATCATTAAAAAGTCAGGAAACAACAGGTGCTGGAGAGGATGTGGAGAAATAGGAACACTTTTACACTGTTGGTGGGACTGTAAACTAGTTCAACCATTGTGGAAGTCAGTGTGGCGATTCCTCAGGGATCTAGAACTAGAAATACCATTTGACCCAGCCATCCCATTACTGGGTATATACCCAAAGGACTATAAATCTTGCTGCTATAAAGACACACACACATGTATATTTATTGCGGCACTATTCACAATAGCAAAGACTTGGAACCAACCCGAATGTCCAACAATGATAGACTGGATTAAGAAAATGTGGCACATATACACCATGGAATACTATGCAGCCATAAAAAAAATGACTAGTTCATGTCCTTTGTAGGGACATGGATGAAACTGGAAATCATCATTCTCAGTAAGCTATCGCAAGGACAAAAAACCAAGCACCGCATGTTCTCATTCATAGGTGGGAATTGAACAATGAGAACACGTGGACACAGGAAGGGGAACATCACACTCCAGAGACTGTTGTGGGGTGGGG
>NW_026652284.1:97628994-97730825 GCF_009828535.3 Hylobates moloch
GGGGTGGGTGGCTGATCGGGGAAGAGGTGTGGGGTGGGTGGCTGATCCGGGAAGAGGTGTGGAGGAGGCAACAGTGTTCCTGGACCAAACTGAGGGTGGGGCTGCTTATTCTTGCAGCTCAGTAACGAGATGCAGACGAACCGGGAAAGAAGAGAATTTACTTCTGTAACCGGGTACAGGGAGAAGGGTGGGAAAATATCACCAGACTGACTCAAAATTACAATGTTTTCCAGAGCTTATAGACCTTCTGAGCTATATGTCTATGTATAAGTGTACACTCTTCTAAAGACATCAGTGATTAACGTTTTCTAATCTCTAAAGTCTGAGTCCTGAAGACCTTCCTCTGGAGCCTCAGTAAATTTACTTAGTCTAGATGGGTCCAAGTGCTAGGGTGATTACCCTTATCTTGCCTCCTGCTAAATCATGGAGGTTTGGGGAATTCCTTTAGACCCCAATAAAACTTGTTTGTGGATGTCTGGGGAATTCCATCAGACCCCAGTTAAACTCATTTAATCCTAAACGGGTCCTGTTAAGAATTCCTTAAAAAAAAAAAAAAAAAGAATTCCTTTGTTATCTTGTCATGCTTCAAGGCTCAGGAAAAGCCTAGGCAAAACTCTTGGTGGGCTTTTGCTACATATCAGCCTTTGTATAATGCCACAGCCTCTATCAGCTTTTAATATTTAACTTAACCACTCAGTCAGTGCTCAAACAATTGTCATGGAGGTCTGCCTGTTCAGCTGTTATTGAGACTTAGCCTGCCACAAAAGGAAGAGGTATCTATAACTAAACCAAGGGCATGAAGAAATAGTGTCTGGGGATTTGGGAAATATAACTTGTGATCCACAGTCATTTAAAATGGGGAGGTTCTAGAGACTTCCTTTTCCAGGGTGGTCCCAGGGATCAGCTGCTCTTGACATGACTGGTGGTGTTCAAAGCTCAAGACACAGCCCACTGCATCCCTACCACATGGTCTCTGATTCTGCAGAGTCCAAACCAAAGGCTGCTCTCTTTGTATGAGAAAAACATGTTTAAGACAAATGAGCCTGGGGCTCATACCTCTACCCCAAATGCCAATATGCATGAATGGCCCTTGAAACCTTGTTCCTATGCTGGGTTTGTTCTAAAGAACAGTTGTGCAATATCTGACTACTACTATTCAAGGAAAAGGATAGGTCATTCCAACATTTGGTGCAGAAACCCTGGTTAATTTGGTTAAAGGAGCATGTCTTCTGCCAGTGAGAGCCACTGTGTAAAGGATGCAGAGACTCGAATTAATGATCAGTTAAAGAAAATGGTGCACTGGGTAATTTTCAAAATTCAACAAGGCAAATGTAGTTGGTGAATTAATGACCCATTTAAGACTAATGAACGATGATCTTCTGATAGCAATGGTAAAAAATGCTCTTACCTGGGTATTCTTGGATAATTAAAAATTAACCATCATTGTGGGGCTACACAGCCAACCATTATCTGCCCCTACCAACTTTTATTTTGTCTTGGGTAGAGTCCACATAAAGGAAAACTATGGCTCAAGAAATTCCTTACCTGTTTCCATTAATTGATGCACCCATCATCCAACCATCCACCATGAACTCAGTTGGTAGTTGTTAATTGACCATCTATTATGTGCCAGGCACAGTTCTAGGTGTTGGGCTTTCAGTTAGAGAACAACAAAGGCATGATCTCTTGCCTTCATTGAATTTATATTCTAGTTGGGGGAGATACACTAAAGACATTAAGAGATGATCAAAATACTTTCAGAAGGAGATAAAGTCAGTCAGGATGATAGGATGCAAGAAGACTTGAATAGATGCCTGGGGCTAATTTAGTTTAAGTATTTGTGGAACTATTTTTTCTTTTTTCTTGAATAGAGAGTATTAATACATGTTTACCATGGCTCCTGAATGAGTGATCCCCTTTTTCTATTGAAGAAGGATTAATACTATGTAATTTCATTGATTTGAAGTTCTTTTCTTAGGGACCTTTCTGGATCCTGGCTACCTGACTTCAAACTATACTACAAGGCTACAGTAACTAAAACAGCATGGTACTGGTACCACAACAGAGACATAGATCAATGGAACAGAACAGAGCCCTCAGAAATAATGCTGCATATCTACAACTATCTGATCTTTGACAAACCTGAAAAAACAAGAAATGGAGAAAGGATTCCCTATTTAATAAATGGTGCTGGGAAAACTGGCTAGCCATATGTAGAAAGCTGAAACTGGATCCCTTCCTTACACCTTATACAAAAATTAATTCAAGATGGATTAAAGACTTACATGTCAGACCTAAAACCATAAAAACCCTAGAAGAAAACCTAGGCAATACCATTCAGGACATAGGCATGGGCAAGGACTTCATGTCTAAAACACCAAAAGCAATGGCAACAAAAGCCAAAATTGACAAATGGGATCTAATTAAACTAAAGAGCTTCTGCACAGCAAAAGAAACTACCATCAGAGTGAACAGGCAACCTACAAAATGGGAGAAAATTTTCACAACCTACTCATCTGACAAAGGGCTAATACCCAGAATCTACAATGAACTCAAACAAATTTACAAGAAAAAAACAAACAACCCCATCAAAAAGTGGGCAAAGGACATGAACAGACACTTCTCAAAAGAAGACATTTATGCAGCCAAAAAACACATGAAAAAATGCTCATCATCACTGGCCATCAGAGAAATGCAAATCAAAACCACAATGAGATACCATCTCACACCAGTTAGAATGGCGATCATTAAAAAGTCAGGAAACAACAGGTGCTGGAGAGGATGTGGAGAAATAGGAACACTTTTACACTGTTGGTGGGACTGTAAACTAGTTCAACCATTGTGGAAGTCAGTGTGGCGATTCCTCAGGGATCTAGAACTAGAAATACCATTTGACCCAGCCATCCCATTACTGGGTATATACCCAAAGGACTATAAATCATGCTGCTATAAAGACACATGCACACGTATGTTTATTGCGGCACTATTCACAATAGCAAAGACTTGGAACCAACCCAAATGTCCAACAATGATAGACTGGATTAAGAAAATGTGGCACATATACACCATGGAATACTATGCAGCCATAAAAAAAATGACTAGTTCATGTCCTTTGTAGGGACATGGATGAAACTGGAAATCATCATTCTCAGTAAGCTATCGCAAGGACAAAAAACCAAGCACCGCATGTTCTCATTCATAGGTGGGAATTGAACAATGAGAAACATCACATCAGAGTTTTGTGGGGTGGGGGGAGGGGGGATAGATTTGAGTATATTAATGTAATGATTTGATGGGTTCAGACACCAATAATAATAATAAAATAAAATAATAATGTCCTTTCAAAGACAATAGAAAGTAAAAGTGAAAAAAAAACTCAAAGAAAGATAAATAATTTTATCTTGAAAGAAATTTATTCTCAGTAGACTTATAAAAATAAATGGAGAACAACAGAAAAGGGTATTTACACTATTCTGCAAGTTTATTAAATAAAGAAGCATTCAACGAAGGGCTCCATTTTCTCAAAGAATTGTTGTATCACCGAAGCATGAGGAATATTATTGAATTAGACTCAGAAACTTTAACTCAAGTCTTCCTATAAACTTTAAACTGTGTTAATTTTATTATGACAATTTGTTAGTAACTAACAAGATGAAGTATAACGATGAAATTGACCAAATCCAACATAATAATCGTAAGTCATATATGCCAGAATCTGGTCTCCTAAATTTCCAGTTTTCATTTTCATGACCTCAGGAACTGCTACATAAATCAGCGTGTTCTCACGACAGACATTTCGTGACATGTTTTCTGAAATTAACAGAGAAAGAAATTCAATGTGCAATTGTGGTTTAATTCTGTAGACTGTAAGCTTTGATTGCATGTCCACTGAGGGCAAATAATCAGAAGTAGCTCCCTCTAAATACAGATACAAGGAGCAGATGACACTATCTAGGATGGATCAGCTCTAACTGCTTGGAAAATAATGCATATCAAAGAAGGAGAGTACTTGAGGCTTGTTACTGAATTTTACCTTCTAAATTTCCTATTCCTGTATCATTTATTTGTACTTGATGCTGTCCTAACTACCAGGGAAACAAATATTAAGTCAACAAAGTCTCTCTCAAGAATTTATAGTCTAATAGGAAAAGAGATAAACACAAAAACAAATAAATGTGATGAAGTATCCTAGGTAGCATAATAGAAATCTAGAAGGTTACAGTGTGACACAAAGGAGAAAATAAGCAATTCATCCTGGGATGTGTCAGAAAAGTGTTCATAGGGGAGGTGACATCAGTTATAAATTTTGAAAGATGAGAGGCCATCTAACAATGGCTATGAAGGAGAAAAATATGTCAGACAGAAGAGTCAGAAAACAAGGGCATGGGTTAGAAAAATAGTATTACTAATTTAGGGGTGAATCTGACACTCTGTGAGGTGAGGCATGGTTAAAAGGGATGCTGTAGAAGTTCACAGAGGAGGGATTATTGAGTATATCCTATGCCATGTATAAAATATAGAGTCTTATTTTGATGGCAAAAAATGCTATTACACAGTCCGAACCCTCTTCAAAAGAAGTAAATGTAACTGAGCTCTATTAAAACTGCACTGTACAAAAACCACATGATTATCTCAATAGATGCAGAAAAGTCCTTTGACAAAATTCAATAGCCCTTCATACTAAAAACTCTCAATAAATTAGGTATTGATGGGATGTATCTCAAAATAATAAGAGCTATTTATGACAAACCCACAGCCAATATCATACTGAATGGGCAAAAACTGGAAGCACTCCCTTTGAAAACTGGCACAAGACAGGGATGCCCTCTCTCACCACCCCTATTCAACATAGTGCTGGAAGTTCTGGCCAGGGCAATTAGGCAGGAGAAGGAAATAAAGGGTATTCAATTAGGAAAAGAGGAAGTCAAGTTGTCCCTGTTTGCAGATGACATGATTGTATATTTAGAAAACCCCATCATCTAAGCCCAAATCTCCTTAAGCTGATAAGCAACTTCAGCAAAGTCTCAGGATACAAAATCAGTGTGCAAAAATCACAAGCATTCTTATACACCAATCACAGAAAAACAGAGAGCCAAATCACGAGTGAACTCCCATTCACTATTGCTTCAAAGAGAATAAAGTACCTAGGAATCCAACTTACAAGAGATGTGAAGGACCTCTTCAAGGAGAACTACAAACCACTACTCAACAAAATAAAAGAGGACACAAACAAATGGAAGAACATTCCATGCTCATGGGTTGGAAGAATCAATATCGTGAAAATGGCCATACTGCCCAAGGTAATTTATAGATTCAATGCCATCCCCATCAAGCTACCAATGACTTTCTTCACAGAATTGGAAAAAACTACTTTAAAGTTCATATGGAACCAAAAAAGAGTCTGCATTGCCAAGACAATCCTAAGCAAAAAGAACAAAGCTGGAGGCATCAGGCTACCTGACTTCAAACTATACTACAAGGCTATAGTAACCAAAACAGCATGGTATTGGTACCAAAACAGAGATCTAGACCAATGGAACAGAACAGAGCCCTCAGGAATAATACTACACATCTACGACTATCTGCTCTTTGATAAACCTGACAAAAATAAGAAATTGGGAAAGGATTCCCCATTTAATAAATGGTGCTGGGAAAACTGGCTAGCCATATGTAGAAAGCTGAAACTGGATCTCTTACTTACACTTTATACAAAAATTAATTCAAGATGGATTAAAGACTTTAATCTTAGACCTAAAACCATAAAAACCCTGGAAGAAAACCTAGGCAATACCATTCAGGACATAGGCATGGGCAAGGACTTCATGTCTAAAACACCAAAAGCAATGGCAACAAAAGCCAAAATTGACAAATGGGATCTAATGAATCTAAAGAGCTTCTGCACAGCAAAAGAAACTACATCAGAGTGAACAGGCAACTCACAGAATGGGAGAAAATTTTTGCAATCTACTCATCTGACAAAGGGCTAATATCCAGAATCTACAATGAGCTCAAACAAATTTATAAGAAAAAAAACAAACAATCCCATCACAAAGTGGGTGAAGGATATGAACAGACACTTCTCAAAAGAAGCCATTTATGCAGCCAACAGACACATGAAAAAAATGCTCGTCATCACTGGTCTTCAGAGAAATGCAAATCAAAACCACAATGAGCTACCATCTCACACCAGTTAGAATGGTGATCATTAAAAAGTCAGGAAACAACAGGTGCTGGAGAGGATGTGGAGAAATAGGAACATTTTTACACTGTTGGTGGGACTGTAAACTAGTTCAACCATTGTGGAAGACAGTGTGGTGATTCCTTAGGGATCTAGAACTAGAAATACCATTTGACCCAGCCATCCCATTACTGGGTATATACCCAAAGGATTATAAATCATGCTGCTATAAAGACACATGCACACGTATGTTTATTGCAGCACTATTCACAGTACCAAAGGCTTGGAACTAACCCAAATGTCCATCAATAATAGACTAGATTAAGCAAATGTGGCACATATACACCATGGAATACTATGCAGCCATAAAAAATGATGAGTTGATGTCCTTTGTAGGGACATGGATGAAGCTGGAAACCATCATTCTCAGCAAACTGTCGGAAGGACAAAAAACCAAACACCACATGTTCTCACTCATAGGTGGGAATTGAACAATGAGAATGCTTGGACACAGGAAGGGGAACATCACACACTGGGGCCTGTCATTGGGTCGGGGGATGGGGGAAGGATACCATTAGGAGATATACCTAATGGAAATGACGAGTTGATGGGTGCAGCACATCAACATGGCACATGTATACATATGTAACAAACCTGCACGTTGTGCATATGTACCCTAGAACTTAAAGTATAATAAAAAAAATCTAAAAAACGAAAAAACTGCACTGTCTAATATGGTAGCCATGAGCCACATGTGGCTATTTAAATTTAATAAAATTAAAAATTCACTCTTGTTGCACTAGCCAAATCTTTAGTAACTATAATGTGCATGTAGCTAGTGGCTACTGGATTCCACAGCACACTCAGTTGCTTAATAAACCTAACGTTGTCTTTCACTCAAGTAAAGACCAAAACAGAAGTTCCAGATCAGAGGCAATGGAAGTTTGATTATCACAGTATTCAGAAATTCAAACTGACAGAATCTTTGCTGTCTTCAAATTGTGGCTTCCCAAATAACCGTAAACATCAGCACCCAGACAAGAGATTAGAGAAGAGTACTGAGGGTCACTTGTAAATGATTTTATAACCAGAACTCTGGGTGACATAAATCTTTTCTGCTAACATCTCACTGACTGGAACTCAGTCTCACAGACACAGGAAGGCTGGGAAATGTAGTGTAGTTGAAAGCCCAGAAAGAATAGAACACTTGAAGATGATCCTACAATTTTACCCACCCCTTGATAATTGAAAGTCTTCATTATTAAACTTAATTATTATACTGTGTCTTTATGGTACCTAGAGCCATCTTCACCGAAGGCTGTTTGTCCTTCTGCTAAATGCTCCGAGGCTTGAGTTTTATTTATTTATTTTTATTTTTATTTTTTAAATCATACTTTAAGTTTTAGGGTACATGTGCACAACGTGCAGGTTTGTTACATAGGTATACATGTGCCATGTTGGTTTGCTGCACCCATCAACTCGTCATTTACATTAAGTATTTCTCCTAATGCTATCCCTCCCCCAGCCCCCCCCCCCCTGACAGGCCCCAGTGTGTGATGTTCCCCACCCTGTGTCCATGTGTTCTCACTGTTCAACTCCCACCCATGAATGAGAACATGCGGTGTTTGGTTTTCTGTCCTTGTGATAGTTTGCTTACAATGATGGTTTCCAGCTTCATCCATGTCCCTGCAAAGGACATGAACTCATCCATTTTTATGGCTGCATAGTATTCCATGGCACATATGTGCCACATTTTCTTAATCCAGTCTATCGTTGATTAACATTTGGGTTGGTTCCATGTCTTTGCTATTGTGAATAGTGTCGCAATAAACATACGTGTGCATGTGTCTTTATAGCAGCATGATTTATAATCCTTTGGGTATATACCCAATAATGGGATGGCTGGGTCAAATGGTATTTCTAGTCTAGATCCTTGAAGAATCGCCACACTGACTTCCACAACGGTTGAACTAGTTTACAGTCCCACCAACAGTGTAAAAGTGTTCCAATTTCTCCACATCCTCTCCAGCACCTGTTGTTTCCTGACTTTTTAATGATCACCATTCTAACTGGCGTGAGATGGTATCTCATTGTGGTTTTGATTTGCATTTATCTGATGACCAGTGATGATGAGCATTTTTTCATATGTCTGTTGGCTGCAAAAATGTCTTCTTTTGAGAAGTGTCTATTCATATCCTTCTCCCACTTTGTGATGGGGTTTTTTTTTCTTGTAAATTTGTTTGAGTTCTTTGTAGATTCTGGATATTAGCCCTTTGTCAGATGAGTAGATTGCAAAAATTTTCTCAAATTCTGTAGGTTGCCTGTTCACTCTGATGTAGTTTTTTTTTGCTGTGCAGAAGCTCTTTAGTTTCATTAGATCCCATTTGTCTATTTTGGCTTTTGTTGCCATTGCTTTTGGCATTTTAGTTATGAAGTCTTTGCCCATGCCTATATCCTGAATGGTATTGCCTAGGTTTATTCTAGGGTTTTTACAGTTTTAGGTCTTACATTTAAGTCTTTAATCCATCTTGAGTTAATTTTCATATAAAGTGTAAGGAAGGGATCCAGTTTCAGCTTTCTACATATGGCTAGCCAGTTTTCCCAGCACCATTTATTAAATAGGGAATCCTTTCTCCATTGCTTGATTTTGTCAGGTTTATTGAAGATCAGATGGCTGTAAATGTGTAGTGTTATTTCTGAGGCCTCTGTTCTGTTCCATTGGTCTATATATCTGTTTTGGTAACAGTACCATGCTGTTTTGGTTACTGTAGCCTTGTAGTATAGTTTGAAGTCAGGTAGCATGTTGCCTCCAGCTTTGTTCTTTTTGCTTAGGATTGTCTTGGCTATGCAGGCTCTTTTTTGGTTCCATATGAACTTTAAAGTAGTTTTTCCCAATTCTGTGAAGAAAGTCATGGGTAGCTTAATGGGGATGGCATTGAATCTCTAAATTGCCTTGGGCAGTAGGGCCATTTTCATGATATTGATTCTTCCTATCCATGAGCATGGAATGATCTTCCATTTGTTTGTGTCCTCTCTTATTTCATTGAGCAGTGGTTTGTAGTTCTCCTTGAAGAGGTCCTTCACATCTCTTGTAAGTTGGATTTCTAGGTATGTTATCATCTTTGTAGCAATTGTAAATGGGAGTTCACCAGACTTGAGTTTTAAATAGTGGTTTTCCTGTTTTCCACCTTGTTTCACTGTTAACTATAATAGTAGTAATAGTGGTAGTAGTACTTGTTATTGTTGTTTTAGTTTCCCCACTAAGCTAAACTTAAATGAAACAAAAAATGTCTATAAAAATAGATATATCAACTTGTTTTATAAGTAACCCAAGTTTTCACTCTTTCGTGTCACTTGGATACTATATATTTCATTCTTAGAATAAAGTGCAGTAGATATATGTCTTCTTTTTTTCCTCTCTACTTACAGATTATTTCTTTTATTTTAGAAATGTATAAAAGGTTTTTGTTGTTGTTGTTGTCATTTGTTTTTTTTGTTTTTTGTTTGTTTGTTTGTTTTTTTAGACAGAGTTTCCCTCTTTTGCCTAGGCTGGAGTGAAGTGGTACAATCTCAGCTCACTGCAACCTCCACCTCTCGGGTTCAAGTTATTCCCCTGCCTCAGCCTCCCAAGGGGCTGGGATTATAGCTGCCCACCACCACGCCTGGCTAATTTTTGTATTTTTAGTAGAGATGCTGTTTCGCCATGTTGGCCAGGCCGGTCTCGAACTGCTGACCTCAGGTTATCTGCCCACCTCAGCCTCCCAAAGTGCTAGGATTACAGGCGTGAGCCACTGTGCCTGGTCAAAAGTTTTGAGATTGCTAGAAATCTGGCAGCTGGTTAAGTTAGCCATTATTCTTTACATCTCTGTTATAAAATACTTACTTTTATAGATCATCTATTTTTCTGGCCTAGTAACTGGTAACATTTGTTCTATTGCATAGGATTTCTATGTAATAAATGCCACCTGTAGCCAAGAGAGATAAAACATTGTTTATAAACTAACTTTTAAAGTTTCTGCAATGCTAATATGTATGATATACAGAAGCCTTTGCCAAAAATAATTTAAAAATATTTCAGTTTATAAAATACTCCTCTAGAAGGAGAGAATATGCAATACTGGCATCTAATTGATATTTTGAAACACATCTTTATTATCAACTTATTGAATAGGCACTTATTGATCATCTCTATATGCCAAAAACTGTTCTAAGCACTAAGGAAATAGTAGTGAACAATCCAGACATGGTCTCAGCTCACAGGAATGTAAATATCTGGGAAGAATGATAGGCCTCAGTTCACAAAAGAGTTTACAGAAAACTGTGCCAAAAAGATTCCTATGCAAGTAAGTGTTAAAACAGATTAAAAGAGGTAAGTGAAATAATATTTTACCTTGGGCTTTAATTAGTAAGGCATAGATTTCACAAACCTATAGCTATGTTTGGAAATGGACTTGGAAGAAGGAAAACTCACTAAGTACATAGGTATGATATTGACAACCATGTGTACTTAAGATTAAGATCATTGTCCTTAGCAGGTAAATACTTGCATCTAAGTGAACAGAACTGATATATCCGCATCTCATAGTCTGAAATATTCAACTTGCTTGGACATATTTTGTGGCAAATTCATCCTAATAAGAGGCCAATCCAAATATAGTACTATTCAAAACCACAGTCCTACACAGAGGCTCAAGTTCTGTTTTTGAGGTGGACAGCTGGTAATGTTATTTTGTTCCTGTGGCTATAACAAAAACACTTTAGATTGGGTAATTTATAAATAATAGAAATTTACTTCTCACAGTTCCAGAGGCTGGGAAATCCAAGATCAATTTGCCAGCAGATTCAGCATCTGGTGAGGGCTCATGCTCTTCTTCCAAGATGGCACCTTGTTACTGTATCCTCACCAGAAGCAGCAGACCACAGCAGACCGGCAAAAAAGGGACAAAGTTGTTCCCTAAAGCTCTCTTATAAGGTATTAATCCCATTCATAAGGGTAGAGCTTTTATGGTCTAATCATGTCCTAAAGGCCACACCTCTTAATACTGGTGCATTGAGAATTAAGATTCAACATGAATTTTGTAGGGACACAAACCTTCAAACCATAGCACTAGCATTTGCGCTAAAATGTTGGTGAGGAACCACAAAGTCTAGGTGGTGTCCTCATCGAAGAGTTTTTGCAGTTTCAAACCACCTCTCAAGTCTCTACACGTGTAACACCAGAAATATCTCCTGCTTGGGGAAAGATGCATGTCAGAGTATTAACACTTCTTGCATATCAAGTGACTAAATCAGGTAGGTAGATTTTTTTTCAATTTTTTATGAAGATTCTCATACATATGGCAAAGTTGAAAATATTTTACATGAAACATCCTCATCCTCACCACCTAGATTCTAGCTTAATATCTTACTACACCTGTTGCACCACTTATCACTCTACCTATCTTTCTGTCCATTTATCAACTTTACTTTTGATGGATTTCAAAGCAAATTGCAGACATCCAAACAATATGCACATTAATAAAAATTCAGTATTTTTAGTAGTTTCCTTTTCTTGAATTTACATACCATGAAATGCTCAAATTTTAAGTGTATAGTTAGTGAATTTTGACAAATGAATATGTCTGTGTTTTCCAAACCCCTAGTAAGATATAGAACATTATTATCACACAAAGAAGTTCTTTCAGGCTCCTTGCCAGTTGATCCTTAAACACCAGAGTCCACCAGAGACAAACATTGTTCTGATATTATTTTACCATAAATTAGATTTTCTTGTTTTAACATTTAATATAAATGACATCATAGAGCATATATCCACATTCATTATATAGTATACAATATAAGGCTTCTTTTACTTGGCATAATGATTTTGACATACTGTCCATGTTATATAAATATTGCCCATATTACATAAATATTCTAATATTCTAATATTTGTGTAATATTGTCCATATTACATAAATATTCTACTGTTTGTTTATTCATTCTTATAATCGTGGACACGGGTCAATTTGTGGTTAATATGAATAAAGCTGTTATGAACATTCTTGTACAAGTTTTTTTGTTAAGATGGTTTTTATGTCTGTTGGGTAAATACGTAGGAGTGAAATTGCTGAATCATAGAATGTGCGTATGTTTAGTTTCACAAAAAATGACCTATGATGGAGCTGTTCCACTCCTATTTATTTACTCAGCAGAAATAAAAGCATGCTAGCATTTTCAACACCACGGATGAACCTAGAGAACATTATGCTAAGTGAAATAAGCCAGGCACAGAAGGACAAATATTGTGTAATTCAACCTATATGAGGTAGCTAAAATAGTCAAACTCATAAGAGAATAAAATGGTGGTTGCCAGGGCTTGGAGGGAGGAGAAAATGGAGAACTGTTTTTCAATGGATATAAAATTTGTGTCATGCAAGACGAACACATTCTAGAAATCTGCTATACACAAGTAGTACCTATAGTTATCAAAGTAGTATTGTACATTTTAAAATACGTTAAGAAGATAAATCTTATGTGAAGTGTTTTTATTCCCCTCCAAAAAAACCCCACAAGAAGCACAAGAAAATTTTTGGTGATGATGAGTATGTTTAGTACCTTGATTGTGGTGATGATTTCACAGGTGTATGCTTATGTCCAAATTCATCAAGATGAATACATTAAATGTATACTTTTTGTATGTCAACTGTACTTCAATAAAGCTAAGATATTTAATTAACTAATTAATTTTAATAAAAATATGGCAGGTTATTTTCTGAAGTGGTTGTAAAATTTTAGAATCCCACCAACAATGTATGAGAGTTCTATTTGTTCCACATGCTAACCAACATTTGGTGTTTTCAGTCCGTTTAATTATGACCATTTAGGAAAGTGTGCAGTAGTTTCTTGTGATTTTAATTTGCATTATGTAACAAATGCTGTTAAATTCATTTTCATATAATTACAGACTATTCATATATTCTCTTTTATGAAATGTCTTTTAAACCTTTTGTCTATTTTACATAAAGTTAGTTGTCCTTTTATTGTTGAGCTCTATATATCTTGAATTTCAGCCCGTTGTTAAATGGATACTTTCAATTTTGATGAATTCTAATTGACTGATATTTTCTTTTGTGGTTAGTTCTTTCTTTCTGGGACTGAATAAGAAATCTTTATCTGCTCATAAGTCATGGAGATGTTCCACTATGTTTTTCTACAAGAGCTTTGTGGTTTTAGCTTTTACACTTCGATCTACAATTCATCTCTAATTAATTTTTTGCATGGTGTAAAATAAAGATTGTAGTTCAATTTTCCAATATAATATCTACTTATTTTAGCACTATTTGTTGAGAAGACTTTTCTTTCCCTACTAGATTGCCTTGGAAACATTCTCAAAAATCAAATAACTACATAAGAGGGGTGTTATTCCTGGGCCATCTATTTTGTTCCATGCATCTATTTGTAGATCTTTATGCCTGCACTATACTTTCTCAATTATTGTAGTTTTAGGGTGCCTGTAAATCTGAAAGTCAGATAGTGTAAATCCTTAATCTTTGTTCATTTCAGTTATGTTTTGGATATTCTTTATTGCTTGCATTTACATATAAATTTTTGAATCAGCTTAAAAATAGCTGACACTATAATTTGGACAAGATTCAAACTATAGATAAATTGAAATCTTAAATCTATTGGGTTTTACAATCAATGTACATGGCATATGTCTCCATTTATTTAGATCTTTTTTCTCAAGAACATTTTGGTAGTTTTCACTATAAAATTATTTTTGTTTAAAAATGTTTGTTAAACTTGTTCAAATTTATTCTTTCATTTTTATGTGTTAATGCTAAAATACATGGAATTTTTAACGTTTAATTTTCCAATTGTTTCCTGCCAGTGTGTAAAATATAACTGATTTTTAAATATTACCTCATATTCTGTGTTCATGCAAAGCAGACATACTAGTTCTAATAGGTGTTTGGCAAATTCTTTAGGATTTTCTAATTAAAGAATCATGTAATATGCAAACAGAGACAGTTTTAATCTTTGCTTCTCCTTTTTACGCAAGAACCTTAATAATAAATTGGTATTAAATTTTCTCAGTGTCTTTTCCACATCTATTAATTAATTATATGTGTCTTATTTTATTCCATTGACATGATAAATTATATTAAATAATTTTAAAAGACAAATTGTGTATTTCTAAAATAAACTACCCTAATGATACTATAATATTGCTGATTTTAATTTGTTATACTTTTAAGTATTTTTAGTATATTTTTATGAGGGATATTGTTCTGTAACTTTATTTAGTAACATCATTGTCAAGTTTTGTTATCAGGGTAACTAGCATCATAAAACAAGTTGAGAAGTTTTCCTTCTACTATCAGAAAACATTTCATAATATTGAAAATATTTCTTCCTTAAATACTTGATGAAATTCACATGTGAAAGGTTTTGAATAATAAATTCAATTTCTCAAAAGAAAATTAAGAAAACAATCTCATTTATAATAGTATCAAAAATTGTAAATACTTAAGAATAAACTTAACCAAGGAGGTAAAAGACTTACAGTGAAAACTACAATATGCTGATGAAAGAAATTAAAGAAGACACAAATAAATAGAAAGACATCTGACGTACACAAATTGGAAGACTTACTATGGTTAAAATGTCTGTATTGCCCACAGATATATACAGATTCTATCCTATTTCCATCAAAATCCCAGTGACACTTTTTATAGAAATAGAACAAACAATCCAAAATTTATATGAAACAACAAAAGACCCAGAATAGCCAAAGTGATCTTGACAAAGAACAAAGATGGAAGCATCACATTTATTGATTTCAAAATATATTATAAAGCTACACTAATAAAAACAATATGGTACTGGTATAAAGACATATATAAACCAATGGAACAGAAGAAAGAGCCCAGAAATAAATCCACACATATATGGTCCATTGATCTACAAAGTACACAATGGGAAAAGGAGAGTCCCTTGCAAAAATAGTGTTGAGAAAATTGAATATTGACATGCAAACGAATGAATTTGGACCCTTATCTTATACTACACACAAAAAACTAACTTGGAGTAGATTAAAGACTTAAATAAAAGATCGGAGAGTGTAGAATTCCTAGAAGCAAACAAAGGGGAAATCTTTATGACGTTGGTCTTGGCAATGATTTCTTGGATATGATGCCAAAAGCATTTTAGTTTTATATACATCAAACTTAAATGGTTCTGCATAACAAAGGATGCATTCAACAGACTGAAAAGGCAACCCACAGAATGGGAGGAAAATATTTGCCAACCATATATTTGATAAAGAATTAATGTTCAAAATATATGAGCAACTTATATAACTTAATAGCAAAAAAACAGAAGAAATATTTTTATTAAAAAATGGGCAAAGGACTTCAATAAACATTTTTTACAAAGAAGATACACAAATGTCCAACATTTGTAAGTGAAAAGGTAGTCAATATCACTAATCAGTAGAGAAATGTAAATCAAAACCATGATGAGATATCACCTCATACCTGTTAGGATGCTGCTATCAAAAAGACAAGGGCTAACAAGGGTTAGTGAGAGTGTGAAAAAAAGAGAACCCTTGTACACTGTTGGTGTGAATGTAAATCAGCACAGTCATTATGGAACAGCATGCATGGAGGCTTCTCATAAAATTACAAATCGAACTACAATATTATCCGGCAATCTAACTTCTGGATATATGTCCAAAAGAAATGAAGTCAACATCTTGAAGAGATATGTGCACTCCCATGTTCATTGCAGCATTACTCACAATAGCTAAGATACAGAAACAATATAAGTGTCCATTGGTGGATGAAGAAAATGTGATGCATACATATCATATATTTATATATATATGTGTGTGTGTGTGAGATGAACCATTATTCAGCCATAAAAAAGGAGGAAACTCCACCATTTGCAACAACATGAATGCATCTAGAGGACATTATGCTAAATGAAATAAGCAGAGACAGAAAGAAAAATATTGTATAATATCATTTATATGTGAAATCTAAAAAAGTCAGACTCACAGAAGCAAAGTCTAGAATGCTGGTTGCCAAAAGCCAGGTGGGAGGTGCATGGAATAGGGTGATATTTGTAAAAGGGTACAAACTTTCCGTTATAAGATGACAAAGTTCTGGGGATCTCATGTACAACATGGTGGCTATAGTTGACAATTCTGTATTCTATACCCGAAACTTGCTCAAGATTAGATCTTAAATGTTCTCACCACACACAAAAAGGAAACCACATTAAATGATGAATGTTTTAATTAGCTTTATTGTGATCATTTCATTTAGTGAATATATGCACGTATATCAAATTATCACAGTGTACACCTTAAATATGTACAATTTTTATTTTTCCATTATATCTCAATAAAGCTGTTCATAGTTAATTCTGAGGCAATCCAAGTGGTAACATCATTGATTTAATAGTTTACATTTTGCTTTTTTAAGGAAGCAGATGGAATTGGATTACGGGTCAGAAGTCCTGGGTTCTAGTATATTGTCCATCAATTTTACTAATAGCATTTTCTTTTCAAGTGTTTAATTTTAATCTGTTACGTGATCATTGTATGTGCCTTTTCTAAGTCATAGGACTATTTAGGAGGCTCAAGTGAAATAATTAAAGTAAAAGTATGGGATATATTACAAACCACTATATAAACATAAAATACTGTTATAAGAACCTTCCTTCCTTCTTTCCTTTCTTCCTTCCTTCCTTTCCTTCCTTCCTTCCTTCCTTCCTTCCTTCCTTCCTTCCTTCCTTCCTTCCTTCCTTCCTTCCTTCCTTTCTTCCTTCCTTCCTTTCCTTCCTCCCTCCCTTCCTTCCTTCCTTTTTTTAGAAACCACAATAAAATATTTTCCACTATTTTATCTCTTACATATATATATTTGTTTTTTAGTGCCAGAAAAAAAGGTGTTAATTTTCTTGATAAAATTTTAAGATGCTTACTGTTGTTGTTGTTGCTCTTGTTGTTTTAGTTTGACAATACTAGATGACCTCCCACTTTGCCTTTTATAACATGGAGTCCAAAGCTAAATATGTAGTTCATAACAGGAAGCTCACCCAAATGCCTCCTCTCACATTCCTTTATTTTTTTAATCTCTTATTTTTATTCCCTCTATTTTTTGGTGTAGTTTAACATCATAAGTCATTTCTGGTTCTGTTTTTAATTATCTACTTACACCTCATCTCATTCTAGAAAGGATTAAAACATTCATATTTAGAAGTAGATTTAAAATAATATGCCACAAATAAGGATAACGTATTCAGCCTCTAGTGTAATAAACAGTCCTAGTTGATTCCCTGTCCAGAATCTTCCATGGTCTCAATCTTTCACACTCTCTTAGCTGCCTTAAGAAGCATCCCTTTAGTATGTTTCTTCTTTTTCTCTCTCTCCCTCTCTATCATTATTTCTCATTTTTTTTTTGGACTTTCTCTTGCTGTTCTGCCTTCAACCAATCTTTTCTCTATTCTGTTTTTCTTCTTTCTGTCTCTATTACCAGGTCATTGGATGTCTTAGTGGAGGAGCTATAACTTTTCAAAATTTCTCCACCCAGGTCAGTTCATTACTTGTTGCCTAGTGAACATTTCAGTGTTAGAAGATTGATGCTAGGAATGCACATTTGTGTGCAGTATAGAAATGTCTAAGCCCTGCCCTGATAAATTCTGTGTGTCTGTGTGTGTGTGCGTGTGTGTGTGTGTGTGTTTAAATCATGAGATGATCTGTGATTGCACTTCAGATTCAAAGTGATTGGACCCTAGATACATTTCCATGATGCCCATTTATCATCTGGGAGTTTTGAAGATTTGATTATGACAAAAGATTAGGGAGAATTCTGGCTTCACACATTTTTGTCATAATGAAATTCTTCCCCACCAGCTACTTCACTTTGGGACCCTAAAACTACAGTCCATTAGACAAGTGAAAAATTTATAGCTGATGCCCTCTTCTTCAATTTCTTGCTTCTGGTGCAGGCCCCACCTCTCATAATTTCACCTCAAGCAGTATTGCTGGCAGCCAGAACTTACAAAGTGGCCTGTTATCATTAGATGGACAGAAACCATTGGTTGTTAAGATTATGCCCTCAAAGCAACTCTACTTTCTAAAAGGAAAGAATGTGTTGTTAAAGGAGGTACAGAGCAGAGGCTTAGGTGGCAAACTGGACATAAAATTTACTGAGAAACATCCAGTGTTTCCTTTAAATTCTGCACAAAACCTAACACATTTCTGGAGCTCTTAATCTCACAGTGTAATAGTTTGAGTGAAGGAAGAGGAGCCACAGGGAGTGTGACTTTGCTTAACTAAAAACCCCTAAATACTGTGCCGTTCCCTCCCTAAGAGGGATTATAGAGAGTGCAAATGGAAGACTTGAATTATTTATGAAAACTGTTAATCACAGGCATGGTTGCCAGGGGAATGAGGCAATGTGTCCTCAGGTAGATAGCCTCCTGCCAAAAATCTGACTTCTTTTTCTTTTCTTCTTTTGCTAATTCCAGTGATCTGTTCAAACTTTTCAATGGTAGATCCTGGAGATGTACATGTTTAATGTGGCAGAAAAACCTAGAAACACCTCCAACAAAACTGAGACAGAAGTAGCTTACAAATGAGAGTTCAGGTGGGAATAGAAGCTGTTTTCAAGATGGAGAGTACAAAAAAATGAGAGAATGAGGCCCCTCTATTCAAAGAAATGTGGTTATTTTACCTGTATGCTTTGTTTCACAGCTATGATGCCATCTCTTGTGATACTGATATCCCTTAGAGGAAGTATGAGGAAAAAAACAGACTCCATCAAGCAAAGGATAATTTTCATTCTCATAAGCCTCATTCTTTCTATTTCCAAAATGGAAAAATGCAGACATCAGGGTTGCTCTTTCCTTGCAGGGATACCTTAAAGATGTAAAATTGCAATAAGCACAAAATTGTGTATCAATCTTGTTATACTGTGGACAGAGACACATTTGCAAAATGCAAATCTGATCATATCACAGATCTCCTGGTTTAAAACATTTCAATGATTTCTATCTCTCTAGAGTTAAAGATGAGAATCTTTATCCCATCCCAGGCAAGCTATGCCCTGCACGATCTGGCTCTATGCCAAAACCCTTCCTAGCTCCTTCATCCAACCACACTGGTCCTCCTTCAGTCTTTCATAAGCTTTGTGGTTACTTGAGCTGCAGGGTTTTTGCAGAAACAATTCTCCCTGTCAGGAATGATCTTCCCTCCTATCTTCACCTAGTTAACGCACTCATTCTTCTGAGTTTATTTCCTGAGGAAAGCCTGGGCAACATATCTGAGATATATTTCCCTCTTACATGCTTGTATAGCTCCTCTCCTTGGTAATACTGGACTTACTTCTTGTTTACTAACATGTATTTGTGGAATTGTATGTTTAAATCTCTCAACAATACTCCAAACTGCTTTTGTTCACCATTTTATCTCTAGGATCTAACAGTTAAATAGTACATATCTAATGCATAGTGAAGAAAGAAAAAAAACAGATAAAATACGTGTGAAAAATTTTTAAAAATGAAGGAGACAAAACAAGGAAAAAGAGAAGGAAAGAGGAAAAGAAGAAGGAAGACCATCTAAGTTGAAGCAGAAACATTGAAGTCAATGATTATTTGATGTAAAACAAATCTAGCAGCACAGTTAAAACTATTTATTAGACTAATAAAGGTATTTTTTGTTTCTTTTTACTTTCCCAAGGTACCATTTCATCCTTTCTCAAAATCCACCTCCACCACACATGGCTACTCTATACTGCTAGTCTATAAGCAAAAGCTTGTTTACTGTGTTATTATCGTAGAACACTGGCATGGATTAAGATGAAGCAGGCTCTGAAAATAGTCAGTGAGTCAGAGTTTAATATAGACGAATCTAACATTCATTACACGATGTTGGAACCTTATATATCACATGAATTAGGAGAATCTTTTCTTGTAAAAAGGCCAATTCTTTTATGTAAATTTCTCCATATATGACTGGTAAATAGGGAAAGATGTTCTTATAACACAGAAGTATTGTTGGTTCTTATACATTGTTTCCCAGTAGCTTAATGTTTTAAAGTTATCCACGGCAAACTTTGTCACAAATAAAGAAAAAGCATAGCAACCCATGATGATCTTAAGAAAAATGCTAAGAAATCTGCAAAGGCACTTTTCTTTAGTGCTTCAAGCACATGTCTACATATTCAATTTTGTTAAACTTGCTGATGAAAGTGCCAACACAGATTCAGAAGCTGCAGACATTAATCCCCATATTAAAATAATGGATTAACAAAATAGGCTACACATTGGATCTGATTTTTAGTTTTAATAAAAATGGTCCATATTGGAAGGACGATTTTTACACTTCAAAGGAACAAGTAAAAGCCCCACGTTTTAAAATTGCTAATGACCAATCATCTCTGAAGCCACGTGCCAATGCTATTAGAGGGTTATCTATGCCAGCTTTTTTTTTTTAACAGTAATTGTCTTAGTGTTTTTAGTGCTCTACTTTCCAAATTTTACAGTCTTGAGTCATCTCTCCACACCTTATTTTTCCCATAGCCCTTATTATTTTCAGTGTCCAACTTTGCAGAATGTAAGGTTATTCAATAGTGCAAACATTGGCATTAGAGTAGAAATGCCCATATCTCTGTTTTATGCCATTGTGTCTGGCTAAAAAGAGCTAAGATTTTTGTCTAACTGATTATGTTCAAGAACTTTTGAAATTAAGAAAAATATGTATTGTTTCAATATTTGAGCTGACTTCTATAGAATCTAGTCAAGTGAGAACTTAGGACTTTTGATTTTAAGTGAAGGTACGATTTTACTCTGGTCAGCAGAAAACATTCCCCAACTACCTCCATACATTTTGTAGGGGTCAGTATTACTTATCTCCCAAATTTTGTATTTGGGTCTTTTACAATTACAAATCTTTTCTTTAAAATGATATAACTCTATATCTGTTTATAATCCTAATACCCCCAAGGCCCCAGATATCTAGACTCCTTCTCTGTTTCTCCATAATATCCTAGGAGATTTTATATACAAACTTTTCCTGATAAGCTATGTACATATATCTCTATCATTCATATATATATTACAGAGGTATGCAGATTACGCCCTACCATAACCTTGCTTCAAAGATATAACTATGCATAGACATCTGTTCACTTGAAGAAGCTCAATGTTTCTCCCACTAATGAGCCAAAATACCCAAGGGTAGATTTACACCAGTTTATACAAATATGGCACAAAAACCATTAGCCTTGAATTTCCTCTTAAAGAAGGTGATCTTCTTTACAACGACTTCCCCTTGAACACGCACATAAACACACACACACACACACACACATGTTAAAACAACAAAACCCATGATTTACAGTGTAGTAGAATAAAGAGGAAATCCTCTGGAAAACCAGCTTCAAACTCTGGAGATGTCCATCTGTGTTACCTTGAGAAAATTACCGAGCTTCTGTGAATCTCTGTTTCTCCATCTCTAAAGGAGGGTAGGAATACTACACACCATAACAAAGAGTGTTTTAAAAAATAAAGCAAATAAGGTGATGAAAGCGAATCCCTTCTTAGTACCTGCCACATAGTAGGTGTTCAATAAATGTTTGATATTCACATAATCCACAAATATTTATAGAACATTTGCTGTACACCAAACATTAGACCATGTTCTGGGAATAAAGAAATAAAAGATGGGATTCCTGCACTGTATGAGTTTACATCCTAACAATAGTACTGGTAAGCAAATAAAGTCAAGCTACTATTGTTGAAGAATGCATATAAGGGCCAGAGGCACTCAAGGAGGGCCACACAAACCAGACTCAAAGAGTTAACTTAAGAAGGTTTCCCTGAGAAGTAATACTTGATCTGAACTTTGAGAACTAAGTAGACATTAGCTAGGTAAAGAATATGGTAAATACTATTCTAGGCAGAGGGAACATGTTTAAAGACATGGAGGCAATGAAGACTGCATGACAAATTCAAAGAAATGCAAATAATTGGCAATCTACCTAGAGGATGGATAAAGTTGACAGCCCATTATCTTGGAACTTATGCTTTCACTGGTATTGTTTATTTCACTGTTTTATAATTGTCTGGTTATTTATCTTTGTCATCTACACTATGGTCCATGAAGACAGGAACACTATCTTGTGCAATGTTGTAACTCAAGCAAAAGTGCGGTAGCTAGAACACAGAAGGAATGCAATAAATATTTGAAGAAGTAAATGAGTGCTACCCATCCCAAAGTGTTCATTTTTAAATACGAAAGCATAGACTCAGATAGGTTAATTCACTTATCTAAAGACACATGGTAAACCTGATATCAAACTCTGAACTACCACCCTTCTGTCAAGTCTGCATGATACCACTTCCATTGTAAGTGGGCAAAAATTGCCAGTGGATTATCAGAGAAGCATGAGAAGAAGTCATATGATAGCATTCAATACAACTCTAGGCATTTAACCAGCCTGAAATTTCTGAATTAGAAATGCAATTTACTCTTTTCTGAGATCATTTGGTAATTGAGGATTGAAGCACAGAGATGCGCAAATTATAAACTTTATAAATTCTACTCTGGTAACTGGAAAGAAACAATATACTTTTGAGAATTAAACAGATTTTTTTTTCTCTTCTAGAAGATCCAAGACCTGTCATTGTAAAACTTTGTTAGATGAGAGTCACAATAATAATATTTAGGAATGAGAGGCATTTCCATAACAAAAGTTTACAGGAAAGCAGTGTTAAGCCAATAAGCCTAAGTCTGTTTTCAGAGACTCAGAGACAGAGGATTAAGGAAGTCTTAAGTAGCCCATAGAACTTCTAAATACATCCAAATAAAAATAAGATTTTCTTACACAGAAATCTGTAAGAATACTATTTATATGGCCCACTGGTCTAATTATAAGTGTCTTCACTTCAGCAGCCTGTTGGAGGCAAGCCTCTTAAAGATCTTTGTGTACAATTCCTGAAGAGGTTCTCTAATGCACCTTTATTAAGATTAACAAGGATTGTTTGAGAATTGAACTCACATGCAAGAATGAGAACTAATATAGTTTACTATAAAATTAACCTAAACCTAACTATGCAATAAGCTATAAATAATATTCAGAATCTCAAGTCTTCCTCATAGAAACAAGCCCACCATGACCAAAGGAAATACTTTTCTTCTTGTTTTGTCAGGATTTCTTACCTTTCATTGACCATCTTCCTTGTCTTTAGAACTACTTTACTTTCATTTCTTCGTATGTCTAAATGGCTGTTTGGAATTACAAAAGAACTGCTTTGATTCTACTTCTCATAGTTCAGATCTTAAGTGGAGAATGCTCATCAAGTCTATTGCTCAGTCTGGCAGAATCCTTGGCTCTTTGAAGATCCCAGGCCCTCACAATTTCATGAGATATTAGCTTCCCTTAAAAGCTGGATGAAAGCTTGGATTCAGTAGTTGAGACAGAGGCAGAAGTAAGATAAAAGAAGGAGAAAAGATCATAATTAATACTGGCACAAGTTAAGAGAGGAAGGCAAAGATATCTTGAGGGACTGAAATAGGAAAACAAAAAAAGTACATGCACAGTGAGCACAACACAGCATATGGCAATCAAAGGGATGCTTGCTCATGGTACATGGTTTAAAGAAAAAAAAAGTAGGGCTTATATTTGCTGGTTGTTTCTAAAAGAAGGGCCTGGATAGCTTGGTAATGGCTTCCCATTCTGCATAATCAAACTCATGTTAAACAGACATCAATACTCTTTAAGTACTTCAATAAACTTGATTCTAATACTTCAGAATCTCTTCACATAATGAGGATAGTATGTGGGAATATTAAAATTCTAAAAAAAGGTTTGCTTCATCCAATATGATTCAAAATAGAAGGCAACTTAGCATGTTGATCAAGATCCTTGATTTTATACAAATCCAGATATCTTTCGTTACTGCCTTTGTGAATGGGCAAAGTAATTAACCTTTCTAATTCCTAGTTCCCTCAACTACAAAACTGAAACAGCCAGACCTACCTAATTCATTTGCTTACTTAGCAAATATTTTTAAGGGCCTATAACCTGCCAATCACCGTCATAGGCACTGGGAAATGCTGCAAAGAGCAATATGTAGAAAAATCCTAGCTTTCATGGGGCTTCTATTCTAGTGTGCTATGGAGATTGAGCTATTGCAGATAAAGAAATTAGCACCTCTCTGGCACATTTGGTATCCAGCAGGACTAATGAGTCCTGCAGAATGCCTTTCACCAGCTACTTCTTTCTCACGGATGGTGTGTGTGCGTGTGTGTGTATGTGTGTGTGCACGCGCACGCCTTTGGGCCTTTGAAGTTTTCTTGTGCCTCTGGCATCTGTGTCCCTGCCCAGCTGCCTCTGTGCTTTCTCCACACTGTGGTAATATCCTTAAATTCTACCTTCTGGACGCTTACTATAAGCATTCAGTAATGCTACAGTCTCTCCATTTTAGAAAAATTTAACATAACAACAATTATATCCTCCCTGAATCATGTATGCCTCTCAAGCTACTGACCCTTCCCTCTATCCCTCTAATAGCAACTTTTATCCAGAGTATCTGGGCAAGCAGCCTTTATTTCCACACTGTATTCACTCTCATGTGATTCCACTCTGGCTTCTGTTGCTACTACTCAACTAAGCGTGCTCTTCCTTAGGTCACGAATGATCTCCCCCCATGTTATTATCCAATGTACATTTTCCATTTCTCATCATAAGTGATGCCTCAACTTCTGCCTGTTAGAAACATTCTCTTTCCTGAAATTCCACAATGATATGCTCTCCTGACTTTTATCCTACCTTCCTAACCACTCCATATTAGTCTCCTGTGGAAATTTCTCACACTCAGTCTATCTTCTAAACATTGAAATTGTTTGAGGTTAGATCTTAGGCCTCTTGTGTCTCACTTTTGCTCATGATCCCTTACTTTTGTCTTACTTCACTCTTAATCATCATCTCCATCACTCTCACGGCTTCAAAGACCATTTAATTTACTTTGTGTTTCCTTTCAAGACCTTCTTCTGAGCACTAGATACATACAACCAACTTCTCATTCTAGATATTCACTGGTCTTATAAATATCTCAAACTGAAAGTGCTGCAACCTGAACTCATTTTCTTTCTAAACAATGTCCTCCATTCTAAATATACTCCATCTTCATTGCAAAACACAATTCACCCAGTTGCTCATCTCAGAAACCCAGGAGCCTTGCTTGACCCCTTTCTGTTCCTTATCCTCACATCCAATCCATCATGGAGTCCTACCAATTCTGCCTCTTAATTGCATCTCATCTCTGTCCACTTCTTAATATCTCTGCTCCCGTCACTCAAGATCAAGCCACTTTCATCTCCAAAAATCTTCCTAATAGTTCTATCTCGTTTACCATTTTCCTCTTCTAATTTATTTTCTGCTCAGAAGTCAGCATATGAAATTAAGGTAAATATCTCATTATTTCACTCTCCTACTTAAATCTTTAAAGATACTGTATGTCCTTTATGAAGACCGAACTTTTTGATACGATTCTTGAAGCCCTAAACAGTTCAACCTACTGAATTTACTAAACTGACAAAGGGCATTTGTTTTTGTATATGAAACAGATAAAAATTATTTTCCTTCCATGTTAAGAATTTTTAAATCTATAGGGAAGTAACCAAATGCACACACATTGTCATTCATATGCACGCATGTGAGCACACACATACACACACACCACAACTTGAATCCTAACCCCCATACAATTTATAGTTTTTATTTATTGATTATTTGTCTTTATTTTAGGTTTTAACATGCATTTGAGTAAAGTCTCAAAAACTCTCACCCAAAAAAGTCCAAAGTACCTGGATAGGCCATGATGGCAGAGAACATTAAGGGATTCCTTCTTCTTCCATCTCTTCTTCCCTCCTCACTTCTGTTTCTCCCACAAAAACCATACTGTGTGACATGAGACAAATAAGCCCCTCCAGAAGTTGTTACAGAAATTGTCTGGGCTCCACTTTTCCTTGATATACAGATCAATCTAGGGGAAAAAATGTCCTTTGCATCTTCACCAGTAGAATCTTGATCAAAGGAGCCACATCTACGAAAACAAGCATGTGTAAAAGGTTGCCCTGAATTTGTGCTGTTTTTCTTGTTGTTTGTCTATGTGTCTGATGAGACACACATAAATTCCCCTTTTGCCCCTTTCCACAACATTATCCTATCTGTCTAAAATAAATATTGTGATAGTTGGATCATCCACTGAATGCCAGTCTCTGTCTTTTGTAGCTGACTGTTGGACAGAACAACCACCCTCTTGCTCACCTTTTATGCTTCTCAGCAATCTTCTAGTCTCAGCAATCAGGTGTTTATGGTCCAGCTGGACAGAATATATACCTATTTACTCAGATGTCTGGGAACAGGAAAAGGTCCACTTTATAAACAAGTCTTTGCATTGCCTTGCCTGAGGATATGTTTCTGCTGTATACAATTTAAATAAATCACTTTCTGAAGAGTGGTAAACCACTGACACCATTTATCCCGCATGATGGTTCTTCCCAATGGGCCAGAAAGGTTTCAATTATCTTGGATAGGAACCACTTCAGAAGTGACATGATCTATATTAAGTTAGCCTTCATTGTCTTTATAGCCATCTTAATGGGGCCATGTCTCAGTGGCTAGCATTAAAATGACTTGTTTGTGCAAACACCATCCCTAACAACTCGTGAGAACAACAGGCACAGAATTTGTCCGAGAACATCACTAATTAGACCAAGAGATGCACACTACAATGAACTGTGCATGCAAGTACACACAAACACATGCACAAACATGCAAGCATTTTCCCATTATGGCAAAAATTCATGAGCACTCTCACTATATCAGATAATAGTGCTATGACTAATAACAAGAAACTATTGGCTGGGCATGGTGGTTCACACCTGTAATCCCAACACTTTGGGAGGCTGAGGCAGGAGGATCACTTGAAGCCAGGAATTTGAGAACAGCTTGGATAATAAAACAAGACCTCCATCTCTACAAAAAATAAAATTAGCTGGGTGCAGTGGCATGTACTTGTAGTCCCAGCTACTTGGGAGTCTGAGGTGGGAATACTGCTTGAGCCCAGAAGTTTGAGGCCACAGTGAGCTATAATGATTCCACTGAACTATAGCCTGGGCAACAGAGTAAGATCCTATCTCAAAAAAAAAAAGCAGAAAAGAAACTATTTCATTTTATAGTAAGTGTCACCACATTTAGTTAGAGATTGTTGAGCAGTGAGCAGATTACTTTCTAATGATGGGCAAGAGAAAGTTGAAGAAAGCTCCAAGTGAAGTGGTGGATGGGAGCATTAAAGAAGAGTCAGATAGAATAATGTCCAGAGCTAAAAATAGACTGACAAATTAATAACGGGGAGTTAGAATGCAGCGGTAACCACAATAGAACATATTTACTTAACAAGATGTCTAGCTACGGATGAAGTTTAAAAATAGGAAGGAAGGACTCACATTGTCTATTTAATTTGAAATTATGTAATATTGGGGAATCCCAGTTGTAAGCATATGTAATCTAATTGATGTGCCTTATAGAGTCTAGGTGCAATTGACATTTTAATTACCTGATTGTAAGAAATGTGATGGGTATGATAATATTGTTGTCTTGATCTTATGAATGGTGTACCCACTGAACTCTGGGGTTACTCTTGAGCTACTAATATTAGTCATGCACATGTAATAAACAAAGGAGAGCGTACTCGGAGGATACACAGGAGCATAGCCTCACATGGGCTATCAGCCAGAAAACCCCTCCTGAAGACCAACATGGACGAGTTATCTTGCTGAACTGCCTCTGGAATAGAGAGGCCTGGAAAAACTCAATCAGGGGAGTTACAGTTTAAGCAAAGGTGAGAGTTTTAAGTCAGCAGATAAAGTAAAAAGCATATGCAGACAAAATTACTCTTAAGAAAATCCCTTTCTTATGAATATCAAAATTAGAAAATGACTGATCTACATTAACAAAAGAAAGAACTCTCAATCTAGATGTCGAGGATGAAAGTCATCTTGTTTTAAGATAATTATGAAATCCCTTGTGGTAAATGAGAGATCAGGGAAAATTTTAAAAATATTCCACTTTCCTAAATGGTTTGCCCCTTCTGTTTTAAAAGTAAGTCTCTACAACTTTAAAATATGAGAGTAGATCTGTGAATTTGTTTGCTGCTATGAGGACTTGGGTAGGGGGGTTGCATGTTAAATGCAAGTAAGAGGGGACTCCACTGGATGGCAAGATTGACTTAATATCCCCTATTTCTCCAATGGATACAACTATGGTCCCCAAAGGACCATGAGGACACCATTTTTGATTCACTTTATTCCTTCCGTGATTTTTTGCTCTGTATTGCTTGAATCAAAAAGAACAAACAAAAAAATTACAAAATTAAAGACAGTAGACTTATCCCCACTACTGGAGAGAAAGCTTCTGGTTCCAGAAGGCTGGTTTAGCTATTTCCTCAGTGAAGAGGACATTCAGAGTCACACAGGGCTTCTTTAAGTGCTTTCTCTTCTTCCCATCTGCTTCTGGAATCCCCTCTCCCCCACCCCACTCCACACACACACACTTTAGATGATGGGAGCAAGGGCCAATTTCATGGTTCTAAGGAGGCAAATGATGTCTTTTTTGTCCTTAGATGAATCCACATTGGTTGCTGTGTAGACATTAACCGCTGAATTGAGTAAATGCTACGTGATGATGATGGTGATCATGTTCTCACTTGCAAGAGTTCATTCAAAGCACCATTCCCTCATAAAACTCAAGGAGGGATACCAGTTCCAGATGTTAAGTTATAATCATGGGCTTATTTATCATGACATCTCAGATTGAATTTTTTCTCTTTGTCATCGTTAAATTTGCCATTTAAGAAGAGATCAATATTCCCCAATTAACTTTCAATAAGGAAAAGAACCTTTTTATAAACAATTGTTTCTCTCCATCATTAATTTAATGGAAATAGTGCAATCATGGTAAGAGAGGAAATTGCAATCACAAACCCTTCTCTGCTACTCACTCTTCCTGTGTTTAAAAATAAAAATTATCCTTCCAGCAAATGTTCTCTACAAAAATATAAGTTGCAGGATAGGATTATTTCATGACTTCAAATAAGTTTTCTTATTCCAAGAAAACACTTCCCAAAGTTTCCAAAACTTTAACTGAGCTACAAGATATATATGCAGTTTAGATATGACCAAGACGGTGTCTCCCCTACCAGCTAACCTTTTATTAAAAACCCACACACTTTATTTCAACATTCTGAGCAGATCCTAGACAACTCTGTGCATACAAGTCCCAGAGCAGACATAAAAACCAGATGGGAAAGAGATTTACAAGAACCAATCTCAAAAGAATATTTGCAAGCAGAATGTCAACTCAACATTGACTTCGGCAATGTATTTTGATTTCCAATACAGATGTCTTTTCAGAATTTTCATTTCTCCTTATGTATGAACAAAGTGCAAGGAGGATATAGTCCCAGCTGCTCACTTCAAATCTTCCAGCCCTAAACAAATAGAAACAATTTTATCATTTACTTTTATCTTCTGTGAAGTTCAGATATTTTAGTAGACTTTATAGGCAAATTGTTAAATCGAGCAGTTGCCCTTATACTTAAGAACATTTTCCTGAAAATACAACTTTGTCGCATCTCAAGGATCTCAATAAGGCAGAGAGAGAATGAGAGTATTTTTTGTCAATCTCTCATTACACAACAACAATATATCGAGATTCTTTATGATGGTGACAAAGGGCAGTGTGCTGGGTACTGAAGATATAAAAAAACACCTTCAAGTAGTTCATAGTCTCCTTGAAAAAGAGGTTAATAAATTCAATGTGTTGTAGAATATACAAAGAATTAATCAAACATTGGGAAGGAACTACATCACTCTACTGGGAAAAACAAGATAAGAAGGAAAAAATGGAGGCTACAAGATCAAGCTGTCATAAACATGCAAATAAAATGAAGATTGAACCTCTAAGGATAGATCATTTGCTTCTCATCTTCTTTGGTCATAGGAAACAAAATAAATTCTGAAAGAATTAAATATCAGAATCATCAGCAAACATTTACTAGACCAATTATATAATGATTTCCAGTTGATAAAGAATGCCCACTCCATGGAAGATCTGAAGTATACTTTGGTAATCCATGTGCAAAATGCCTATGAATTTTTTAGCATTTGAAAAATTGCAATATTTAATTTGAACATTCTTCCAGGGAGCTTGATGTTTCTACCATACGTAAGTATAATGAGTACTTTCATCCAAGATTTATTGAGCGCCTACTGATTTGATTGGAATTGTGACATCGGGGAAAAGGGAAACGTGGTAGAAAGTCAATAACAGGGAAACCGAACATAGAGAATATGTGTATATTCACACAGCACTATGACCACACAGCCTAAGTAATTTTTGGAGGACTGTACGTATCAGTTGGTTTGTGTTGATTTTGATAATGCAACTTACTCAAAAATATTCAAATTTTATTGACCCTATCAATCTATGTTAAGTTATAAAGATTTGCTCACTCAAAAAATAAATCCACAGTAAACCTTCCAAGATAAAATTTCTTTTTTTTTTTCCTTTCTTTTCAAATGGAAAAGAACAGGATTTGGAGAATAACATCAACTTTTAAAAATCCTTAGTATGCTGTCTACTATGTGAAGAGATAATGCTCTCTATTGGGCCAAATGTTGTTCAGTTAGCCATCTCTCTCTATTAACCAGTACTTGTACATCTTTTGGTATGCAATGTATCTCTGAAGTAATGGTATTAATTCCACATACCACCCTCACTGACAAATTTTACCAGAAAGCTCAGTTGGTCACTCTGAAAGACCTGTCTCACTGTTTCATGGCCATTATTTTCATCACAATAGTTTTTATGGTTTGCAAACTACTTTCACATTCATTATTTTATTTAATCTTTGAAGCAACACTTTGAGGTACGTAAAGTGTCAGTAGGCCCATTTTTAGATAAGAAAACATTTCCAAAGTGCTTATGTAACTTAGTAAAGGTTACACAGCTAGCAATGAATATTCATAATGGTGAACTATAGACCTCACAAGAATGGTTGAACATGACCTATATCATTTGTGTTAATTATCTGGTCTTCTTTTATTCCAATTCGTTGAAAATATGCAATTCAAGTATGATAAAAGGGGTCACCCAGGATTAGCCAGAATATTTTATTAACTTAAATGCCCTAAAAAATATTAAATATGATGTTTCTGTTTTTTAGAAATGCAGCACAAACTGGTAAACTTCTTAAAGAAAGCAGAATAACCCTGGGGTAGAGTTTCTGGTGTATAAATTTCCAACTTTTCCTTGAAAGCAATAATTCATCAAAATGTTCATTTGATGAAAAACTGGGCTGAGACCTTTAAGGCATATGATTACAGTCAGTTTATGTTCTAAGCTTCCAAGAACATATTCTGTGCAGCTGATGTGATTCAAGAATGACAGGAGGAACTGTATACGTTTTTTTTGTTTCTCTCCAGTTCAGCCTCCTTGGATTGATAAATGGGCTTGGCTGCATTTTCCTGAAGGACATTATTTAATGTTTTGTTAGTTTAATCTCCCAGTACTGGCGGGGTCCAGGAAGGGGAGCTTCTTGAAGGAAGGTAAATAGTAGGCAAAAGGAGTTTTAAAGCTCAGACTCCAGTGGAGGGAGCTCTTACTTAAGTGCTAACTTGCCTTAAAAGAAATACACTGAAACCTGTAAGGAAATTCGTGACTTTAACTACCTGCACTCAAGAAAAATACAAAGCACCAACCTATAAGAGCACTTCTAGGACTATGTTTATACATTGTTCAATACAATACGAGTTTACTAAAATGAAAAGGAGAGTTTGAAGAGCAAAAAGTATTTTTCTCTCCTTTTTTGCCTCAACTAAGTATTATTTGGCACACTGTGTTACCGTTTTCTAAATTGGATCACATGACTAATATATCAATTCCACAAATATTTTTTATTACAAGTGCACTAAAGAATTAACTCAATTATCGTGATCATTAAAACAAAATTTTGTATTAAAAGGCCTCTTTTGCTTTGATTGTCTTCATAATCACAAGTAAAAATGTTACTATGGTCTATTTGAATTTTTAAGGTTTGTCTAGAAACAGTTTCACTACTATACTGCTAGAAAATATTTCAGTCTATTGGAAGTCAAAAACTTTAAAGATATTCTAAAACATCTGCAAAGAATAACATTTTTCTCCAAGAAACTCAAAAGTCCTTTACAGGCAGTGTAGTACTTATAATATACAGGTAAAAGCTCATTGGAACGAATTCCCCAAGACATCAACTTGCTTGTAGTGGATCCGTGTAGTAATGAAGGCATTGATAGAAATGACTACACCAGTCTTCTAGAGGAGGGAATGAAACTGACACTCTGTAGTAAACTAACAAGTTGGAGAAAAAAATTAGCTCTGAATCAAGCAGGGACAAAATGAAATTCGTTATGCACACAACCTCACTGTGAGTCCTCTCCTCCCAAACCCTAGTTTAGTTAGGTAAATGTTTTGGATGAAGACAACTGAGGCAAGATGGGGAAGAAATGACAAAAGGCAAAAGGCTAAATTATTTTCTTTTTTTTATTTTTTATTTTTTATTCTTATACTATAGGTTTTAGGGTACATGTGCACAATGTGCAGGTTTGTTACATATGTATACATGTGCCATGTTGGTTTGCTGCACCCATTAACTTGTCATTTAGCATTAGGTATATCTCCTAATGCTGTCCCTCCTCCCTCCCCCCACCCCACAACAGTCCCTGGAGTGTGATGTTCCCCTTCCTGTGTCCATGAGTTCTCATTGTTCAATTCCCACCTATGAGTGAGAACATGCGGTGTTTGGTTTTATGTCCTTGCGATAGTTTACTGAGAATGATGTTTTCCAGTTTCATCCATGTCCCTACAAAGGACGTGAACTCATCATTTTTTATGGCTGCATAGTATTCCATGGTGTATATGTGCCACATTTTCTTAATCCAGTCTATCGTTGTTGGACATTTGGGTTGGTTCCAACTCTTTGCTATTGTGAATAGTGCCGCAGTAAACATACGTGTGCATGTGTCTTTATAGCAGCATGATTTATAGTCCTTTGGGTATATACTCAGTAACGGTATGGCTGGGTCAAATGGTATTTCTAGTTCTAGATCCCCGAGGAATTGTCACACTGACTTCCACAATGGTTGAACTAGTTTACAGTCCCACCAACAGTGTAAAAGTGTTCCTATTTCTCCACATCCTCTCCAGCACCTGTTGTTTCCTGACTTTTTAATGATGGCCATTCCAGCTGGTATGAGATGGTATCTCATTGTGGTTTTGATTTGCATTTCTCTGATGGCCAGTGATGATGAGCATTTTTTCATGTGCTTTTTGGCTGCATAAATGTCTTCTTTTGAGAAGTGTCTGTTCATGTCCTTTGCCCACTTTTTGATGGGGTTGTTTGTTTTTTTGTAAATTTGTTTCAGTTCATTGTAGATTCTGGATATTAGCCCTTTGTCAGATGAGTAGATTGCAAAAATCTTCTCCCATTTTGTAGGTTGCCTGTTCACTCTGATGGTAGTTTCTTTTGCTGTGCAGAAGCTCTTTAGTTTCATTAGATCCCATTTGTCAATTTTGGCTTTTGTTGCCATTGCTTTTGGTGTTTTAGACATGAAGTCCTTGCCCACGCCTATGTCCTGAATGGTATTGCCTAGGTTTTCTTGTAGGATTTTAATGGTTTTAGGTCTAACATTTAAGTCTTTAATCCATCTTGAATTAATTTTTGTATAAGGTGTAAGGAAGGGATCCAGTTTCCGCTTTCTACATATGGCTAGCCAGTTTTCCCAGCACTGTTTATTAAATAGGGAATCCTTTCCCCATTGCTTGTTTTGTCAGGTTTGTCAAAGATCAGATAGTTGTAGATATGCAGCATCATTTCTGAGGGCCCTGTTCTGTTCCATTGATCTACGTCTCTGTTGTGGTACCAGTACCATGCTGTTTTGGTTACTGTAGCCTTGTAGTATAGTTTGAAGACAGGTAGTGTGATGTCCCCAACTTTGTTCTTTTGGCTTAGGATTGACTTGGTGATGCGGGCTCTTTTTTGGTTCCATATGAACTTTAAAGTAGTTTTTTCCCATTCTGTGAAGAAAGTTGTTGGTAGCTTGATGGGGATGGCATTGAATCTATAAATTACCTTGGGCAGTATGGCCATTTTCACGATATTGATTCTTCCAACCCATGAGCATGGAATGTTCTTCCATTTGTGTGTATCCTCTTTTATTTCAGTGAGCAGTGGTTTGTAGCTCTCCTTGAAGAGGTCCTTCACATCCCTTGTAAGTTGGATTCCTAGGTATTTTATTCTCTTTGAAGCAATTGTGAATGGGAGTTCACTCATGATTTGGCTCTCTGTTTGTCTGTGATTGGTGTACAAGAATGCTTGTGATTTTTGTACATTGATTTTGTATCCTGAGACTTTGCTGAAGTTGCTTATCAGCTTAAGGAGATTTTGGGCTGAGACGACGGGGTTTTCTAGATATACAATCATGTCTTTGCCCATTCAGTATGATATTGACTATGGGTTTGTCATAGATAGCTCTTTTGAGATACGTCCCATCAATACCTAATTTATTGAGAGTTTTTAGCATGAAGGGTTGTTGAATTTTGTCAAAGGCCTTTTCTGCATCTATTGAGATAATCATGTGGTTTTTGTCTTTGGTTCTGTTTATATGCTGGATTACATTTATTGATTTGCATATGTTGAACCAGCCTTGCATCCCAGGGATGAAGCCCACTTGATCGTGGTGTATAAGCTTTTTGAGGTGCTGCTGGATTTGGTTTGCCAGTATTTAATTGAGGATTTTTGCATCAATGTTCATCAAGGATATTGGTCTGAAATTCTCTTTTTTGGTTATGTCTCTGCCAGGCTTTGGTATCAGGAGGATGCTGGCTTCATAAAATGTGTTAGGGAGGATTCCCTCTTTTTCTATCAATTGGAATAGTTTCAGAAGGAATGGTACCAGTTCCTCCTTGTACCTCTGGTAGAATTCGGCTGTGAATCCATCAGGTCCTGGACTCTTTTTGGTTGGTAAGCTATTGATTATTGCCACAATTTTAGAACCTGTTATTGGTCTATTCAGAGATTCAACTTCTTCCTGGTTTAGTCTTGGGAGAGTGTATTTGTTGAGGAATTTATCCATTTCTTCTAGCTTTTCTAGTTTATTTGCATAGAGGTGTTTGTAGTATTCTCTGATGGTAGATTGTATTTCTGTGGGATCGGTGGTGATATCCCCTTTTTCATTTTTTATTGCATCTATTTGATTCTTCTCTCTTTTCTTCTTTATCAGTCTTGCTAGCGGTCTATCAATTTTGTTGATCTTTTCAAAAAACCAGCTCCTGGATTCAGTAATTTTTTGAAGGGTTTTTTGTGTCTCTATTTCCTTCAGTTCTGCTCTGATTTTAGTTATTTCTAGCCTTCTGCTAGCTTTTGAATGTGTTTGCTCTTGCTTGTCTAGTTCTTTTAATTGTGATGTTAGGGTATCAATTTTGGTTCTTTCTGCTTTCTCTTGTGGGCATTTAGTGCTATAAATTTCCCTCTACACACTGCTTTGAATGTGTCCCAGAGATTCTGGTATGTTGTGTCTTTGTTCTCGTTGGTTTCAAAGAACATCTTTATTTCTGCCTTCATTTCATTATGTACCCAGTAGTCATTCAGGAGCAGGTTGTTCAGTTTCCATGTAGTTGAGTCGTTTTGAGTGCGTTTCTTAATCCTGAGTTCTAGTTTGATTGCACTGTGGTCTGAGAGAGAGTTTGTTATAATTTCTGTTCTTTTACATTTGCTGAGGAGAGCTTTACTTCCAACTATGTGGTCAGTTTTGGAATAGGTGTGGTGTGATGCTGAAAAAAATATATATTCTGTTGATTTGGGGTGGAGAGTTCTGTAGATGTCTATTAGGTCCACTTTGTGCAGAGCGGAGTTCAATTCCTGGATATCCTTGTTAACTTTCTGTCTCGTTGATCTGTCTAATGTTGACAGTGGGGTGTTAAAATCTCCCATTATTATTGTGTGGGAGTTTAAGTCCCTTTGTAGGTCACTCAGGACTTGCTTTATGAATCTTGGTGCTCCTGTGTTGAGTGCATATATATTTAGGTTAGTTAGCTCTTCTGGTTGAATTGATCCCTTTACCATTATGTAATGGCCTTCTTTGTCTCTTTTGATCTTTGTTGTTTTAAAGTCTATTTTGTCAGAGACTAGGATTGCAACCCCTGCCTTTTTTTGTTTTCCATTTGCTTGATAGATCTTCCGCCATCCCTTTATTTTGAATCTATGTGTGTCTCTGCACGTGAGATGGGTTTCCTGAATACAGCACACTGATGGGTCTTGACTCCTTATCCAGTTTGCCAGTGTGTGTCTTTTAATTGGAGCATTTAGCCCATTTACATTTAAAGTTAATATTGTTATGTGTGAGTCTGATCCTGTCATTATGATGTTAGTTGGTTATTTTGCTCGTTAGTTGATGCAGTTTCTTCCTAACCCTGATGGTCTTTACATTTGACATGTTTTTGCAGGGGCTGGTACCGGTTGTTCCTTTCCATGTTTAGTGCTTCCTTCAGGAGCTCTTTTAGGGCAGGCCTGGTGGTGACAAAATCACTCAGCGTTTGCTTGTCTGTAAAGTGTTTTATTTCTCCTTCACTTATGAAACTTAGTTTGGCTGGATATGAAATTGTGGGTTGAAAATTCTTTTCTTTAAGAATGTTGAATATCGGCCCTCACTCTCTTCTGGCTTGTAGAGTTTCTGCCAAGAGATCAGCTGTTAGTCTGATGGGCTTCCCTTTGTGGGTAACCCGACCTTTCTCTCTGGCCACCCTTAACATTTTTTCCTTCATTTCAACTTTGGTGAATCTGATAATTATGTGTCTTGGAGTTGCTCTTCTCGAGGAGTATCTTTGTGGCATTCTCTGTATTTCCTGAATCTGAATGTTGGCCTGCCTTGCTAGATTGGGGAAGTTCTTCTGGATAATATCTTGCAGAGTGTTTTCCAACTTGGTTCCATTCTCCCCGTCGTTTTCAGGTACACCAATCAGATGTAGGTTTGGTCTTTTCACATAGTCCCAAATTTCTTGGAGGCTTTGTTCATTTCTTTTTTTTCTTTTTTCTCTCAACTTCCCTTCTTGCTTCATTTCATTCATTTCATCTTCCATCACTGATACCCTTTCTTCCAGTTGATCGCATCTGCTACTGAGGCTTCTGCAATCTTCGCATAGTTCTTGAAACTTGGCTTTCAGCTCCATCAGCTCCTTTAAGCCCTTCTCTCCATTGGTTATTCTAGTTATCCATTCCTCTAAATTTTTTTTCAAAGTTTTTAACTTCTTTGCTATTGTTTTGAATTTCCTCCCGTAGCTCGGAGTAGTTTGATCGTCTGAAGCCTTCTTCTCTCAACTCGTCAAAGTCATCCTCTGTCCAGCTTTGTTCCATTGCTGGTGAGGAACTGCGTTCCTTTGGAGGAGGAGAGGTGCTCTGCTTTTTAGAGTTTCCAGTTTTTCTGCTCTGTTTTTTCCCCATCTTTGTGGTTTTATCTACTTTTGGTCTTTGATGATGGTGATGCACAGATGGGTTTTTGGTGTGGATGTCCTTTCTGTTTGTTAGTTTTCCTTCTACCAGACAGGACCCTCAGCTGCAGGTCTGTTGGAGTTTACTAGAGGTCCACTCCAGATGCTGTTTGGCTGGGTGTCAGCAGTGGTGGCTGCGGAACAGCAGATTTCCGTGAGACCACAAATTCAGCTGTCTGATAGTTCCTCTGGAAGTTTTGTCTCAGAGGAGTACCCAGCCGAGTGAGGTGTCAGTCTGTCCCTACTGGGGGGTGCCTCCCAGTTAGGCTGCTCGGGGGTGAGGGACCCACTTCAGGAGGCAGTCTGTCTGTTCTCAGATCTCCAGCTGCATGCTGGGAGAACCACTACTCTCTTCAAAGCTGTCAGTCAGACAGGGACATTTAAGTCTGCAGAGGTTCCTACTGAATTTTTGCTTGTCTGTGCCCTGCCCCCAGAGGTGGAGCCTACAGAGGCAGGCAGGCCTCCTTGAACTGTGGTGGGCTCCACCCAGTTCGAGCTTCCTGGCTGCTTTGTTTACCTAAGCAAGCCTGGGCAATGGCGGGCACCCCTCCCCCAGCCTTGCTGCCGCCTTGCAGTTTGATCTCAGACTGCTGTGCTAGCAGTCAGCGAGACTCCGTGGGCATAGGACCCTCCGAGCCAGGTGCGAGAAACAATCTCCTGGTGTGCCGTTTTCCAGGCCCATTGGAAAAGCGCAGTATTAGGGTGGGACTGACCTGATTTTCCAGGTGCCATCTGTTACCCCTTTCTTTGACTAGGAAAGGGAACTCCCTGACCCCTTGCGCTTCCCGAGTGAGGCAATGCCTCTCACTGATTCTGCTCATGCACAGTGCGCTCCACCAACTGTCCTGCACCAACTGTTTGGCACTCCCTAGTGAGATGAAACTGGTACCTCAAACAGAAATGCAGAAATCACTTGTCTTCTGTGTCGCTCAGGCTGGGAGCTGTAGACCGGAGCTGTTCCTGTTCGGCCATCTTGGCTCCACCCTAAATTATTTTCTTGATAGTACCCAGCATCGTTTAGTCTGTCTTGCACACGAGATCTTACCAAAGTTTCTATAAAAATTTACCTTGCTAAGTTATTCTTTAAAAATCAAACAAACGAACTAAAATGGAAACTGATGGCTCTCTAGTGCCTTCAAGAGGATGAACATATTCTTGAGAGGTGTGCTGCAGGTTCTCAATTCTGACTTTGGCCCGTTCACCTGCCTCTTTCATGTCTTGTTTTCCTTCCTCACCCCATGCGCTTTCTGCCCGGACCAGACTGTTGCCCAAGTGGCTAAAACCAGGACCTGCTACAGACCCCTCTCCTACTCTAGGTCTTGTTTGGAGTGGTAATCTTTTTTGTCACCTGCTATAAGAGCCAGGGGCATTGCCTCCAGACCTCAAAGTGGCTGACCAGGCATTGTGCTTCTTTCTTTATGGTAGAAGGTAAATGCAACCATTACTTGAAAGAAAATGACACGACATATCCTTAGGCTCTGGACCTCTAAAATCTTCAGTGAATGGCAGGTCCCTGAGTCTTCAAAGGATTTTCTCCTATGTTCAGGAGGGCTAGTCGCCTTCCAAGGCCTCCAGTGTGCTGGGTTCCCTCTAGCTCATTCCATCTGATGAAATGACATCATCAACATAAAAGATCAATGTGATGTTCTGTAGAATACCTGTGTGATCCACAGCTCTTCTGAAGATAAGATGACAGGGGGTGAGAAAGCTTTTTCTTGGGGGCAAAGTGATAATACAGCTTTTGGTTTTTGCGTATGAAGAACTGTTTCTGATCTTCTTTTATGATTGAAACAGAAAACAAAATATATTCACCAAATCAATGGTTCCATATCATGTACCTGAGTCCTTATTAATCTGCTGTAGCAATAAACCACATCATGCATAGCAGCTATGATCAATGCTACAACTTGATTGATATTGTGGTTGTCTGTAGTGATTTTCCAGGGTCCATGGTTTCTGCATGGCACAAATTGGATTAAATTGAGATATGATAGGGACCACTACCATTGAATCCCTTATTTTTAAGATTAATATTTCTAACATTTTCCCCCATACCCACCTACTGGATGTGATACTGATTTTGATTTATGATCCTGGCCAAGGCATAGGGCAGACAATTTCAGAAGTTTTCACTTGACCTTCTCAATAGGATAGCTATTATCCCATAGGACCAGGATGCAACATAGGAGTTGCTCCAAAAGTCAAATACATCAATCCCAGTTATACTTTTAGGAATTGAGGAATTGATTATTGGGTGTGTCTGCAGACCCACTGGACTCACCACAGCCAGAATTTGGCCAGGACCCTTTTTATCATCTGCCTCCCTTATACCCCATTCTAACAGAGGAGGCATAAAGATGTTTCAGATTACTAGGTAGAAGTGTCAATACAGACCCTATGGCCATCTGTCTTCTGAATATTTGGGTATTACCTTTTTCTAGTACATAGTCACTCGATCAGGCCGTTGGCTCTTTTGGAAAGGATTGAGACGATCTTTACAGTGTGTAATAAGGTCCTTCCCCTGAGGGCCTCACCCTCTTGAGTCAGTGGATCTCAGTCTGAAAACTGGCTTGAGTCCAAAAACTGGGCAAGGTAATGTGGCTTTATTTGAACAACAGGCTTCAGTGTTGTCAAACAATATCAATTATCATTTTCTACTGATTAGGTTGGAAGTCCATCTATTTTACCCAAAGGGATAGACCATGTTATATTAAACCATCTCCATAGTTCTCTGCAGGTCAGTCAGGCTTCCTTGGCTATTACTCTGATCTTGTCTGTTCTTATGAAAATAATAATCTCCTAGCTTTTGGTGTTAAAATCTGTTTACTTGCCTCTATTGCTTTAGGGTCATAGTATCCCCATTGCTGTTAGTGAGCCAAGTTCTCTGGTGGTTCTTCTACCTCCAGCCTTGGTCTACAGAAGAGAACAAGCAGTGAACTCCATAGTGAGGCTCATGTGCCTCTTAACAGTGTTTTCTTGATGGTCTAGGTTAAAGTGTGATTTGGGGGACTTTCCTAGGTAATATAAATATTTCAGCCTCGCTCGTTGTGGGCCACAGCTTTATCCAGGCCCCAGGACCCACCCTAGATGAAAGTTTGAAATATCCTCTGAACCCTGTTCCAGGATATTGAATTGTATACCCCAAAAGAGTGCCCCCAAGCCAATAAATTCTTCAATAACCAACCATAGGTCCAGGCCCCCTTGATTGTGCACCCTCAGCCTTCAGAATATGGGTCCTGCTGCTCCATACGGCTAGGTCTTGTAGCTCCTTTGACCAGGTCCTTGTAGTCCAAGTCCTCCCTTATCAGATGCTGCTCAACCCTGGCTGGTTTATGCTTCCACTTAACTCTGATTATAGGCCAGGAGGCAGGAAGGCAGTGGGGGCAGCTTCTGAGGTGAGACGCCTGTTGTCTTATATTCTGGCTTTGGGGAGTGGGATACTAGCTCTTAGAGGTGGAGTGAGCAACTTCCACAGGCTCAGAAGATCAGATAAGTCTGGGAAATAAAATCTTTGGACCAAATGTCTCCATCCCATGTGTCAGGGTCCCTAAGTTTTTCCAGCTAGAGTCTTGACCTTGACAGATCTTCCTCATTTGGACACTCAACTATCTTTATTCAGCCACTCTGACTATCAAATCCTGTGCTTAATCTTCAGCTTTTTCTGCTCCTTCACTGCATAAGATAAGGGCTTCTTTATAACTTAGTACAGTAATTCAATGCAACTTAGCAATAACCACCCAATTCCATTATTTTGATCTTTATTATTCCTCAGTACATTTCAAACCCCGGACCACTGCATCTACCAGTACACACCCCTTCTCTGGGACATCATCCCAGCTCACCATGGGAGAACATTTTAATAATTGAACAACCACTTTCTGCTAGGGGCTTTCTACGAGGGATGGAATCCTCATAATCAGACAGTCAGTGAGTGGTCCAGTTCTAAAATATAAACTTATCATTCCTGGTACAAGTGGGCCATTTTAGACTCTCTAGGAGGGGAGGCTGAGATGGAATTTGGAATACAAGGAGTTTCTTGGGGAGTAACTCCTGTAAAAGAAAAAGGAAAGGAGAAGGATGGGGCAGTGGGTGCCGTTAGACTGTGATGCAGATCTCACAAATTTCTACCGACCAAAGGAAAACTCCAGAGCAAAGATTGCTCTTCAGAGGAGGCCTGCATTGGATGGAAATGGCCAGGCCCTTGTATGACCACCTGGTTTAGTTGTTCATCAGAGACTGACCTAACAATAGTAAGACCTTGATTCAAAAGGCTGGGTTGGATCACAATGAAGCAAACAGTTGGAGACTGTTGTCTAAGCACACCCTTTGTAGCTGGGCAGGGAATCCTTCTTGAAAGGGTATCTGAAACTACTTTAAAGATCATATGGAACCAAAAAAGAGCCCACATAGCCAAGACAATCCTAAGCCAAAAGAACAAAGCTGGAGGCATCACGCTACCTGATTTCAAACTATACTATAAGGCTACAGTAACCAAAACAGCATGGTACTGGTACCAAAACAGGGATATAGACCAATGGAACAGAACACAGCCCTCAGAAATAATGCCGCATATCTACAACTATCTGATCTTTGATAAACCTGACAAAAACAAGCAACGGGGAAAGGATTCCCTATTTAATAAATGATGCTGGGAAAACTGGCTAGCCATATGTAGAAAGCTGAAACTGGATCCCTTCCTTACACCTTATACAAAAATTAATTCAAGATGGATTAAAGACTTACATGTTAGACCTAAAACCATAAAAACCCTAGAAGAAAACCTAGGCATTACCATTCAGGACACAGGCATGGGAAAGGACTTCATGTCTAAAACATCAAAAGCAATGGCAACAAAAGCCAAAATTGACAAATGGGATCTAATTAAACTAAAGAGCTTCTGCACAGCAAAACAAACTACCATTAGAGTGAACAGGCAACCTATAGAATGGGAGAAAATTTCTGCAACCTACTCATCTGACAAAGGGCTAATATCCAGAATCTACAATGAACTCAAACAAATTTACAAGAAAAAAACAAACAACCCCATCAAAAAGTGGGCAAAGGATATGAACAGACACTTCTCAAAAGAAGACATTTATGCAGCCAAAAAACACATGAAAAAATGCTCATCATCACTGGCCATCAGAGAAATGCAAATCAAAACCACAGTGAGATACCATCTCACACCAGTTAGAATGGCCATCATTAAAAAGTCAGGAAACAACAGGTGCTGGAGAGGATGTGGAGAAATAGGAACACTTTTACACTGTTGGTGGGACTGTAAACTAGTTCAACCACTGTGGAAGTCAATGTGGCGATTCCTCAGAGATTTAGAACTAGAAATACCATTTGACCCAGCCATCCCATTACTGGGTATATACCCAAAGGATTATAAATCATGCTGCTATAAAGACATGTGCACACATATGCTTATTGCGGCACTATTCACAATAGCAAAGACTTGGAACCAACCCAAATGTCCAACAATGATAGACTGGATTAAGAAAATGTGGCACATATATACCATGGAATACTATGCAGCCATAAAAAAGGATGAGTTCATATCCTTTGTAGGGACATGGATGAAGCTGGAAACCATCATTCTCAGCAAACTATCGCAAGGACAAAAAAGCAAACACCACATGTTCTCACTCATAGGTGGGAATTGAACAATGAGAACATATGGACACAGGAAGGGGAACATCACACATCGGGGACTGTTGTGGGGAGCGGGGAGGGGGGAAGGATAGCACTAGGAGATATACCTAATGCTAAATGACGAGTTAATGGGTGCAGCGCACCAACATGGCAGATGTATACATATGTAACAAACCTTCACATTGTGTACACGTACCCTAAAACTTAAAGTATAATATTAATAAAATAAAATTAAAAAAAGAAAAAAAAAGAAACGGTATCTGAGTAGTGGATCTCCATATCTGCTACACCTAGGTTCTCTCATACAAATGCCTTGGGAGGTGGATGGACTAAGCTCTAAATCACAAAATAATTATTGAACTGTATTTTGAGTAGATTAACAAAAAACTTTGACTTTTTGGTCAAAAGAATCTCACTCAATAACTATTTTAAAATGGAAATGGAGGCCAGGTATGGTGGCTCATGCCTGTAATCCCAGCACTTTGGGAGGCTGAGGCAGGTGGATCATTTGAGGCCAGGAGTTGGAGACCAGCCTGGCCAACATGGCAAAACCCCATCTCTACTAAAAATACAAAAATTAGCTGAGCATGGTGGCACATACCTGTAATCCCAGCTACTCGGGAGGCTGAGGCAGAAGAATCACTTGAACCCAGGAGGCAGAGGTTGTAGTGAGCCAAGATCACACCACTGCACTCCGGCCTGGGTGACAGAGTGAGACTCCATCTCAAAAAATAAAAATAAAAAATAAAAAAATAAAAAAATAAAATGAAATGGGAGGAAAAGTTTGGACTACTTAATTATAAGGCAGCGTTTCTCAGCAGGGCTTCTGTGGAATACTAGGACTCTCAAATTTGTGGCTAGGGGTTCCAAGATAGAGTGTGATTGAAAAAGAAAAAAGAAAACAACTTAATGTGCCACACAATGCTAGTGCTTGCAGAGGTAAACAGTGACTGAGCAGTCCATTTAGCTATTTTGAGAGAGGCTCTTCAGTTCTGTATACCAGCAGGACCATGTTCATTTGATTAAGTTGATTTTCGGTTTTTGATGTGGATGTGGAAAGAAGAAGGTCATTGATCATTTGTGAGTGCTTTATTACACCATAGAGAGGACAGGAGGCTTATGATATCAGCTTAACTACTTCAACCTCCCATCATGCACCACCAACTGATTTATGAGAAATATGGTTCCAAAAAAAATTATGTGCCATAGTTGAGCTGCTTTGCCACTTTGCTGTTGTTGTGAAAATTGCAAAATGAGATTTGCACAAATTCACACTAAACTGTGCTTGAAGTTTTCATATTTGGGAGAGTTTTCTTGTTCAGTTATTTTTTATGCCTTTATGATTTTTATGTTTTTGAACTTTTTAAGACTTGTTTTGTGAACTGACATATGGACTAGCCTTGAAAATGATCCACGTGCTGAGAAGAAGGAATGTGTATTTTGCAGCTCTTGGATGAAATGTTCTGTAAATGTCTATTAGGTTCATTTTGTCTCCAGTATCTCTGTTTAATTCTAATATTATTTGCTTTATATATCTGGGTGCTCCAGTGTTGGGTGCATATATATTTACAATTGTTATACTCTCTTGCTGAACTGACCCCCTTTATCATGTTCTCTTATGTTTTATACACTGTTAATGTTCGTGTTTTTAAAACATATTTGCTGATACAATGTGGGGAGTTTTTAAGGCAGGTATAAGATGGACAGAAAGATTCTAGGCCTAGTCCTACAAACTCATCATAAAGACTACTCATGTCTACTTATAAAGAGTTACAATCTTCTAAGTCATTTATCTGCACTGGTGAGAAAGACACACACACACACAAAGTCTGGCATGACAATGAAAGATACTTGTCAATTATTTTAAATGGTCTGGTAATACAAGTTGTCCAATTTTTTGTGCATTATCTATGGCCAAGAAGAGTTGAAGCAAAATTGAAAAGACACATCTACAAATCATATCCATTTGACAAGTTAAAGGGACAATTATTTCGAAGGGTTACTGGATAAACACCGTAAAAATTTTGTTAAGAATAATAAAATTCAGTGAAAGGACTCAGGAGCCTAGTTATTTAGTAGTAGAACTTACTGCCCCCAAAATGTAGAAGCACCACAATTGATAAGAACCTAGTAATGTCAGTGAATAATACTCAAGTTACTGAAATGCAAGGACATATTTCTTATCGGAAGCTGAAAAGCCTCCACTATCACTACAACACAGCAACATATTAATGACATGGTCAATACTTTTCATATTGCAAATAATATGTGCAATTTCTATTTAAACGTATAAAGCCTATCTTTAGAAAAAATTATTTTACACCAAAGTCAAAATTATTTTCTTACCTAAGTCAGTTATTTAACAGAAATTTATTATTTTTGCCTTCTGGGCTTTAAAAAACTATTAAAAGCAAAAAAGGAATTAATTTCAAAAAAGGTGAACTGAGCTTACTTACCTAATCCTTTGTTTTTATTTGAGAAAGTCTGGCAACAAACTTTTTTTGAGTTTTAAATAGGGACAAAAACTACATTCGTACATATCATCTACTACATTTCATAGCTTTTTAGCAACTGTGTGGTAGAAATTACTAATATTTTCAAATCTGTTTGGGGACTTTATGGTTTTTTAAAAATTTTTACTACGATTTTTTCAAATGCGAATTGAATATTACACCAGCAAATCAAAACTGTTACCACTTTAGAATAATATTTTATCTCTTGTGATAAATCAGAAATAGGACTTAATTTTTTGACTTACACGTTTTTAAAAAGTGATGATTAAAACTGATGACTGGATGATTACAAAAGTTTTAAGTTGTGCATTTTTATTATACTTACTTTTGTTTTTATCTTTTTTTAATAATATCAACTTGTATTTTAGACTCAGGGGGTACATGTACAGATTCGTTACCTGGGCATATTATGTGATGGCAAGGTTTGGAGTACAGATGAACCTGTCACCTAGGTACTGAACACAGTACTGAATAGGTAGCTTTTTAACCTTTGCCCCCTTGCCCTTACAGTCCCCAGTGTCTATTGTTGCCATCTTTATGTTTGTAAGTATCCATTGTTTAGCTCCCACCTATCAGTGAAAACATGTCATATTTGGTTTTTTGTTCTTGTGTTAACTCGCTTAGGATAATGGCCATCAACTATATCCATGTTGCTGCTCAGGACATGATTTCACTCTTCTTATGGTTGTGTAGTATTCCATGGTTTCTAGGTACCACATTTTCCTTATCCATTCCACCACTGATGGGCACCTAGGTTGATTGCCTGTCTTTGCTACTGTGAATAGTGCTGTGATAAACACATAAGTGCATATGTCTTTTTGATAGAATGATTTATTTTCTTTTGGATATATACCCAGTTATGGAATGGCTGGGTCAAATGGTAGTTCTGTTTTAAATTCTTTGAGAAATCTCCATGCTTCTTTCCATAGTGGTTTAAGTAATTTACATTCCCAACATCAGTGTATCAGTATTTCCTTTTCCCCATGGCCTTGCCAGCATCTGCTTTTTTTTTTTTTTTTTGACTTTGATAATAGCCATCTGACTGGTGTGAGATGGTATCTTATTGTGGTTTTGATTTGCATTTATCTGGTGATTAATGATGTGTTTGTGTTTGTTGGCTGCTTATATGTCTTCTTTTGAGAAATGTCTTTTCATGTCCTGTGTCAATTTTTTTGAGGGGTTATTTATTTTTTGCTACTTCAAAGATTTAAGTTCCTTATAGATTCAGGATATTAGACTTTCATTGGATGCATGGTTTGCCAATATTTTCTCCCATTCTGTAGGTTGTCTGTTTATTGATTTTTTTTCTGTGCAGAAGCTCTTTAATTAGTTTAATTAGGTCAAAATTAGTTTAACTTGTCAATTTTTGCTTTTTAGAACCTAGTCATAAATTATTTCCCAAGGCTCATGTCCAGAGTGGTGTTTCTTAGGTTTTCTTTCAGGATTCTTATAGTTTGAGGTCTTACATTTAAATATTTTAATCCATCTGAAGTTCATTTTTGTATGTGGTAAAAGGCAGGGGTACAGTTTTACTCTTTTGTTTATAAATACTCAGCTATCCCTGCACCATGTATTGAATATGGAGTCCTTTCCCCATTGCCTTTTTTTTTCTTTCTTTTTCTTTTCTTTTTTTTGCCAACTTTGTTGAAGATCAGATGGTTGTAGTTCTGTGGCTTTATTTCTGGGTTCTCTATTCTGTTTCATTTGTCTATATGTCTGTTTTTGTACCAGTACCATGCTGTTTTGGTTGCTGTAGCCTTAGAGTATAGTTTGAAATCAAATAAGGTAATGACTACAGCTTTGTTCTTTTTGCTTAAAATTGCTTTGGCTCTTTAGGCTCCTTTTTGGTTCCAAAAAATTTTTAAATAATTTTTTTTAGTTCTATGAAAAATAATTTTTGTAGCTCGATAGGAATTGCACTGAACCTGTACATCATTTTGGGCAATATGTCCATTTTAATGATATTGATTCTTCCAATCCATGAGCATGGGATGTTTTTCCATTTGTTTGTGTCACCTATGATTTTTTTCAACAGTGTTTTATAGTTCTCCTTGTAGAGATCTTTCACTTCTTTGGTTAGATGTATTTCTTGTTTTGTTTTGGTGGGTTTTTTTTTTCAGCTATTATAAATGGGACTGTGTTCTTGATTTGGCTCTCAGTTTGGACATTATTGGTATATATAAAAGCTACTGAGTTTTGTACATTAATTTTTGTATCCTGAAATTTTACTGAAGTCATTTATCAGTTCCAGGGGCATTTTTGCAGAGTTTTTAGGGGTTTCTAGGTATAGATTATATTGCCAGTGAAGACAGTTTGACTTCTTCTCTTCCTATTTGGATGTCTTTTATTTCTTTCTCTTGCCTAATTGCTCTAGCTAGCACTTCCAGTACTATGTTGAATAGGTGTAGTGAAAGTAGACATTCTTTTCTCGTTCTGGCTCTCAAAGGGAATGCTTCCATTTTTTGCCCATTCAGTAAGATGTTAGCTGTGGGTTTGTCATAGATGGCTCTTATTATTTTGACATATGTTACTTTGATGCCTAGTCTCTTGTGAGTTTCTGTCATGAAAGAATGTTAATTTTATCAAAAGCGGTTCTGCACCTATGAGATAATCATATGGTTTTCGGTTTTAATACTGTTTATGTAATGAATCACATTTATTGATTTGCTTGTGTATGCTGAACCAATCTTTCATCTCAGAAATGATGCCTACTTCACCATGATGAATTAACTTTTTAATGTGCTGCTGGATTCAATTTGCTAGTATTTCATTAAGGATTTTTGCATCTCTGTTCATCAGGGATATTGACCTGAAATTTTCTTTTTTCACTGTCTTTGTCAGGTTTGGTATCAAGTTGATGTTGGCTTCATAGAATGAATTAGGAGGGAGTTATTCCTTGTAGCTTTTTTTGAAACAGTTTCAGTAGAATTGGTATCAGATCTTCTTTGAACATCTAGAAGAATTTGGCTGTGAGTTCATCTGATCTGGGATTTTGGGGTTGGTAGGTTTTTTATTACTCATTTAATTTTGGAACTTGATATTGGTCTGTAAAGGATTTTAATTTCTTCCCAGTTTAATCTCAGGAGGCTGTGTGTTTCCTGGAATTTATCCATTTCTTCTAGATTTTATGGTTTGTGTCCATAGAGATCTTCAAATAGTCTCTGATGATCTTTTGTATTTCTGTAAATTAGTTATAATGTCACCTTTGTCATTTCTGATTGGTTTATTTGAATCTTCTCTCCTGTTTTCTTTGTTAATTTAGCGAGTGGTCTATAAATCTTGCTTCTTGTTTCAAAGAACCAGCTTTTGGTTTTGTTGATCTTTGCATGGATTTTTGGGTCTTAGTTTCATTCAACTCATCATTGAGTTTAGTTATTTATTTTCTTCTGTTCACTTTGGGCCTAGGTCATTCTTATTTTGCTGGTTCCTATAGGTATGATGTTAGATCATTAATTTGAGATTGTAACTTTTTGAGGTAGGTTTTAAGTAGTGTAAATTTTCCTTTTAACACTGTTTTTGCTGCATCCCAGAGATTTTGGTATGTTTTAACTCTGTTTTCACTTATTTCAAAGAATTTTTTTATTTCTGCTTTAATTTCATTGTTTTCCCAAAAGTCACTGTGGAGCAAGTTGTTTAATTTCCATGTAATTGTGTCATGTTGGGAAATCTTCTTGGTATTGATTTCTACTTTTTCCACTTTAGTCCAAGAGTATTATTTGTATGATTTTGATTTCTTTGAATTTATTAAGATTTGCTTTATGGCTGAGAATGTGATCGATCATGGAGTATATTGTGTGTGAGAAAAATGTATATTCTGTGGTTGATGAGTGGAGTAGTCTATAGATGTCTGTTAGGCCCAATTGGTCAAATGTCAAATTTAATTCCATAATTTCTTTGTTAGCTTTCTGTATTGATCATCTAATGCTGTCAGTGGGGTGTTGAAGTTCCCTGCTATTATTGTGTGTGATTTAAATCTTTTCATAGTTCTAGAAGTACTCGTTTTATGAATCTGGGTATTCCAATATTGGGTGCATAAATATTTAAGATAGTTAAGCCTTCTTGTTGAAGTGAAACCTTCATCATTGCCATTTTTTGTCCTTTTATCCTGTTGTTGGTTTAAGGTCTGTTTTGGGGGTGGGGCTAAGATGGCCAACTAGAAGCAGCTGCGATCAGAGGCTCCCGTTGAAAAGATTTAAAACAGACGGTGGAGCCAAGATGGCCAAATAGGAACAGCTCCAGTCTACAGCTCCCAGTGTGAGCGGCACAGAAGACGGTTGATTTCTGCATTTCCATTTGAGGTACAGCGTTCATCTCACTAGGGAGTGCCAAACAGTGGGTGCAGGACAGTCGGTGCAGCGCACTGTGCATGAGCCGAAGCAGGGCAAGGCATTGCCTCACTCGGGAAGCACAAGGGGTCAGGGAGTTCCCTTTCCTAGTCAAAGAAAGGGGTAACAGATGGCACCTGGAAAATCGGGTCACTCCCACCCTAATACTGCGCTTTTCCAATGGGCTTGGAAAACGGCACACCTGGAGATTGTGTCCCGCACCTGGCTCAGAGGGTCCTATGCCCATGGAATCTCGCTGATTGCTAGCACAGCAGTCTGAGATCAAACTGCAAGGCGGCAGCGAGGCTGGGGGAGGGGTGCCCGCCATTGCCCAGGCTTGCTTAGGTAAACAAAGCAGCCAGGAAGCTCGAACTGGGTGGAGCCCACCACAGCTCAAGGAGGCCTGCCTGCCTCTGTAGGCTCCACCTCTGGGGGGCGGGCACAGACAAACAAAAAGTCAGCAGTAACCTCTGCAGACTTAAATGTCCCTGTCTGACAGCTTTGAAGAGAGTAGTGGTTCTCCCAGCTTGCAGCTGGAGATCTGAGAACGGGCAGACTGCCTCCTAAAGTGGGTCCCTCACCCCCGAGCAGCCTAACTGGGAGGCACCCCCCAGTAGGGACAGACTGACACCTCACTTGGCCAGGTACTCCTATGAGACAAAACTTCCAGAGGAACTATCAGACAGCTGAATTTGTAGTCTCACGAAAATCCAATGTTCTGCAGCCACCGCTGCTGACACTCAGCCAAACAGGGTCTGGAGTGGACCTCTAGCAAACTCCAACAGACCTGCAGCTGAGGGTCCTGTCTGGTAGAAGGAAAACTAACAAACAGAAAGGACATCCACACCAAAAACCCATCTGTGCATCACCATCATCAAAGACCAAAAGTAGATAAAACCACAAAGATGGGGAAAAAACAGAGCAGAAAAACTGGAAACTCTAAAAAGCAGAGCACCTCTCCTCCTCCAAAGGAACGCAGTTCCTCACCAGCAATGGAACAAAGCTGGACAGAGGATGACTTTGACGAGTTGAGAGAAGAAGGCTTCAGACGATCAAACTACTCCAAGCTATGGGAGGAAATTCAAAACAATAGCAAAGAAGTTAAAAACTTTGAAAAAAAAATTAGAGGAATGGATAACTAGAATAACCAATGGAGAGAAGGGCTTAAAGGAGCTGACGGAGCTGAAAGCCAAGTTTCAAGAACTATGCGAAGATTGCAGAAGCCTTGGGAGCCGATGTGATCAACTGGAAGAAAGGGTATCAGTGATGGAAGATGAAATGAATGAAATGAAGCAAGAAGGGAAGTTGAGAGAAAAAAGAAAAAAAAGAAATGAACAAAGCCTCCAAGAAATTTGGGACTATGTGAAAAGACCAAACCTACATCTGATTGGTGTACCTGAAAACGACGGGGAGAATGGAACCAAGTTGGGAAACACTCTGCAAGATATTATCCAGAAGAACTTCCCCAATCTAGCAAGGCAGGCCAACATTCAGATTCAGGAAATACAGAGAATGCCACAAAGATACTCCTCGAGAAGAGCAACTCCAAGACACATAATTATCAGATTCACCAAAGTTGAAATGAAGGAAAAAATGTTAAGGGTGGCCAGAGAGAAAGGTCAGGTTACCCACAAAGGGAAGCCCATCAGACTAACAGCTGATCTCTGGGCAGAAACTCTACAAGCCAGAAGAGAGTGGGGGCTGATATTCAACATTCTTAAAGAAAAGAAGTTTCAACCCAGAATTTCATATCCAGCCAAACTAAGCTTCATAAGTGAAGGAGAAATAAAATACTTTACGGACAAGCAAACGCTGAGTGATTTTGTCACCACCAGGCATGCCTTAAAAGAGCTCCTGAAGGAAGCACTAAACATGGAAAGGAACAACTGGTACCAGCCCCTGCAAAAACATGCCAAATTGGAAAGACCATCAAGGTTAGGAAGAAACTGCATCAACTAACGAGCAAAATAACCAACTAACATCATAATGACAGGATCAGATTCACACATAACAATATTAACTTTAAATGTAAATGGGCTAAATGCTCCAATTAAAAGACACACACTGGCAAACTGGATAAGGAGTCAGGACCCATCAGTGTGCTGTATTCAGGAAACCCATCTCACGTGCAGAGACACACATAGACTCAAAATAAAGGGATGGAGGAAGATCTATCAAGCAAATGGAAAACAAAGAAAGGCAGGGGTTGCAATCCTAGTGTCTGATAAAATAGACTTTAAAACAACAAAGATCAAGAGACAAAGAAGACCATTACATATTGGTAAAGGGATCAATTCAACAAGAAAAGCTAACTATCCTAAATATATATGCACCCAACACAGGAGCACCCAGATTCATAAAGCAAGTCCTGAGTGACCTATAAAGGGACTTAAACTCCCACACAATAATAATGGGAGATTTTAACACCCCACTGTCAACATTAGACAGATCAACGAGACAGAAAGTTAACAAGGATATCCAGGAATTGAACTCAGCTCTGCAGTTGGACGTCATAGACATCTACAGAAGTAGACCTAACAGACATCTACAGAATTCTCCACCCCAGATCAACAGAATATACATTTCTTTCAGCACCACACCACACCTATTCCAAAATTGACCACATAGTTGGAAGTAAAGCTCCCCTCAGCAAATGTAAAAGAACAGAAATTATAACAAACTGTCTCTCAGACTACAGTGCAATCAAACTAGAACTCAGGATTAAGAAACTCACTCAAAACCGCTCAACTACATGGAAACTGAACAACCTGCTCCTGAATGACTACTGGGTACATTATGAAATGAAGGCAGAAATAAAGATGGTCTTTGAAACCAACAAGAACAAAGACAGAACATACCAGAATCACTGGGACATATTCAAAGCAGTGTGTAGAGGGAAATTTATAGCACTAAATGCCCACAACAGAAAGCAGGAAAGATCCAAAAATGACACCCTAACATCACAATTAAAAGAACTAGAAAAGCAAGAGCAAACACATTCAAAAGCTAGCAGAAGGCTAGAAATAACTAAAATCAGAGCAGAACTGAAGGAAATAGAGACACAAAAAACCCTTCAAAAAATTAATGAATCCAGGAGCTGGTTTTTTGAAAAGATCAACAAAATTGATAGACTGCTAGCAAGACTAATAAAGAAGAAAAGAGAGAAGAATCAAATAGATGCAATAAAAAATGATAAAGGGGATATCACCACCGATCCCACAGAAATACAATCTACCATCAGAGAATACTACAAACACCTCTATGCAAATAAACTAGAAAATCTAGAAGAAATGGATAAATTCCTCGACAAATACACCCTCCCAAGACTAAACCAGGAAGAAGTTGAATCTCTGAATAGACCAATAACAGGCTCTGAAATTGTGGCAATAATCAATAGCTTCCTGATGGACTCACAGCCGAATTCTACCAGAGGTACAAGGAGGAACTGGTACCATTCTTTCTGAAACTATTCCAATTGATAGAAAAAGAGGGAATCCTCCCTAACACATTTTATGAGGCCAGCATCCTCCTGATACCAAAGCCTGGCAGAGACATAACCAAAAAAGAGAATTGCAGACCAATATCCTTGATGAACATTGATGCAAAAATCCTCAATTAAATACTGGCAAACCGAATCCAGCAGCACATCAAAAAGCTTACACACCATGATCAAGTGGGCTTCATCCCTGGGATGCAAGGCTGGTTCAACATACGCAAATCAATAAATGTAATCCAGCATAGAAACAGAACCAAAGACAAAAACCACATGATTATCTCAATAGACGCAGAAAAGGCCTTTGACAAAATTCAACAATCCTTCATGCTAAAAACTCTCAATAAATTAGGTATTGATGGGACATATCTCGAAATAATAAGAGCTATCTATGACAAACCCACAGCCAATATCATACTGAATGGGCAAAAACTGGAAGCATTCCCTTTGAAAACTGGCACAAGACAGGGATGCCCTCTCTCACCACTCCTATTCAACATAGTGCTGGAAGTTCTGGCCAGGGCAATCAAGCAGAAGGAAATAAAGGGTATTCAGTTAGGAAAAGAGGAAGTCATATTGTCCCTGTTTGCAGACGACATGATTGTATATTTAGAAAACCACGTCATCTCAGCCCAAAGTCTCCTTAAGCTGATTAGCAACTTCAGCAAAATCTCAGGATACAAAATCAATGTACAAAAATCACAAGCATTCCTGTACACCAATAACAGACAAACAGAGAGCCAAATCATGAGTGAACTCCCATTCACAATTGCTTCAAAGAGAATAAAATACCTAGGAATCCAACTTACAAGAGATGTGAAGGACCTCTTCAAGGAGAACTACAAACCACTGCTCAATGAAATAAAAGAGGATACAAACAAATGGAAGAACATTCCATGCTCATGGGTTGGAAGAATCAATATTGTGAAAATGGCCATACTGCCCAAGGTAATTTATAGATTCAAGGCCATCCCCATCAAGCTACCAATGACTTTCTTCACAGAATGGGAAAAAACTACTTTAAAGTTCATATGGAACCAAAAAAGAGCCCACATCACCAAGTCAATCCTAAGCCAAAAGAACAAAGCTGGAGGCATCACGCTACCTGACTTCAAACTATACTACAAGGCTACAGTAACCAAAACAGCATGGTACTGGTACCACAACAGAGACATAGATCAATGGAACAGAACAGAGCCCTCAGAAATAATGCTGCATATCTACAACTATCTGATCTTTGACAAACCTGACAAAAACAAGCAATGGGAAAAGGATTCCCTATTTAATAAATGGTGCTGGGAAAACTGGCTAGCCATATGTAGAAAGGTGAAACCGGATCCCTTCCTTACACCTTAGACAAAAATTAATTCAAGATGGATTAAGGACTTACATGTTAGACCTAAAACCATAAAAACCCTAGAAGAAAGCCTAGGCAATACCATTCAGGACATAGGCGTGGGAAAGGACTTCATGTCTAAAACACCAAAACCAATGGCAACAAAAGCCAAAATTGACAAATGGGATCTAATGAAACTCAAGAGCTTCTGCACAGCAAAAGAAACTACCATCAGAGTGAACAGGCAACCTACAGAATGGGAGAAAATTTTTGCAACCTACTCATCTGACAAAGGGCTAATATCCAGAATCTACAATGAACTCAAACAAATTTACAAGAAAAAAACAAACAACCCCATCAAAAAGTGGGCAAAGGACATGAACAGACACTTCTCAAAAGAAGACATTTATGCAGCCAAAAAACACATGAAAAAATGCTCATCATCACTGGCCATCAGAGAAATGCAAATCAAAACCACAATGAGATACCATCTCACACCAGTTAGAATGGCCATCATTAAAAAGTCAGGAAACAACAGGTGCTGGAGAGGATGTGGAGAAATAGGAACACTTTTACACTGTTGGTGGGACTGTAAACTCGTTCGACCATTGTGGAAGTCAGTGTGGCGATTCCTCAAGGATCTAGAACTAGAAATACCATTTGACCCAGCCATCCCATTACTGGGTATATAACCAAAGGACTATAAATCATGCTGCTATAAAGACACATGCACATGTATATTTATTGCGGCACTATTCACAATAGCAAAGACTTGGAACCACCCAAATGTCCAATAACGATAGACTGGATTAAGAAAATGTGGCACATATACACCATGGAATACTATGCAGCCATAAAAAAGGATGAGTTCATGTTCTTTGTAGGGACATGGATGAAACTGGAAAACATCATTCTCAGTAAACTATCACAAGGACAAAAAACCAAACACTGCATGTTCTCACTCATAGGTGGGAATTGAACAATGAGAACTCATGGACATAGGAAGGGGAACATCACACTCCGGGGACTGTTGTGGGTTGGGGGGGAGGGGGGAGGGACAGCATTAGGAGATATACCTAATGCTATATGATGAGTTAATGGGTGCAGCAAACCAACACGGCACATGGATACATATGTAACAAACCTGCACATTGTGCACATGTACCCTAAAACCTAAAATATAATAATAAAATAAAATAATATAAAAAAAAAGAAAGAAAAGATTTAAAACAGCATCGGAATTCTGCACTGGCAAACAAGGTATCCAGGTTTTGTCATTAAGACTGACTAGGTGGCTGGCATGACCCACAAAGAGGAAGGAAGAGCAGTAGTCCCACCTGAGAGCCACATGGGGCAGGGGAGCCCCCACCCCCAGACAAAAGAGGCAGTGAGTGAGCGCGCTACCCAGCCTGCCGAGTTCCTGTGGATAAGGGTGGCCATAACCACTACTGCGGCTGCCGTTTAAGCCATCTGAACTCCTTGGCGGTTGATGGTGGGGGGATGTTGGTGCGGGGCAGTAGCCAACACTGAGGCTGCACAGCCTCCCTGCAGAACTCCAACTCCAGCCAGGGGCTCAAGGACAGAACTCTGATTTCCCTTGGCCTGAGCCTCTAGGGAGAGGGGTGACCATAGTCCCCATGCACCAGCAGACTTACTCTTTCCTCCTGCTAGCTCTGAGGAATCTGGGCAGCCCAGATGAGTGGGTCTCCCCCCAGTGCAATACACCCCCTCCACCAGTGAACAACCAAAGTGCCTCATTAAATGGATCCTGCTTCCCATGCCACCCAGCTGGGTGAGACGCCCAACAGGGGTTGTCAGACATCCTATACATGAGCTTTCCTACTGGCATCAGGTTGGTGCCCCTCAAAGCCAGAGATCCCAGAGGAAGGAGCAGGCACCCATTTTTGCTGTCCTCCAGCCTCATCAGTGACATTTCCAGGCATGGGAGTGAACCAGAAGAATAAGGCCTGAAGTGAACCCACAGCAAACCACAGCAGTCCTACAGAAGAGGGACCTGAGTATTTGAAAGAATAATAAACAAATAGAAAGCAACAACAACAACATCAACAAAAAAAGGGTCCCCACGAAAACATCATCCAGGGGTCAGCAGCCTCAAAGAGAGAAATTAGACAAACTCATGGAGATGAGAAAGATTCAACAAAAAAATACTGAAAACTCAAAAGGCCAGAGTGGCTCTTCTCCACCAAATGATTGCAACACCTCTCCAACAAGGGTGCAGAACTGGATGGAGGATGAGATAGATGAATTGACAGACGTAGCTTCAGTAGGTGGGTAATAATGAGCTCCACTAGCTAAAGGAACATGTTCTAACCCAATGCGCAGAAGCTAAGAACCTTGAAAAAACGTTAGAGGAACTGCCAACTAGAATAGCCAGTTTAGAGAGGAACATAAATGACCTGATGGAGCTGAAAAACGCAGCATAAGAACTTTGTGAAGCATATACAAGTATCAACAACTGAATCAATCAAGCAGAAGAAAGAATATCAGAGATGGAAGACTATTCTTCTGAAATAAGGCAGGCAGACAAGATTAGAGAAAAAAGAATGAAAAGCAGTGAACAAAACCTCCGAGAAATGTGGGACTATGTAAAAAGACCAAACCTATGACTGATTAAAGTACCTGAAAGAGACAGGGAGAATGGGACCAAGATAGAAAACACACTTTGGGATGTTATCCAGGAGAACTTCCCCAACCTAGCAGGACAGGCCAACATTCAAATTCAAGAACTACAAAGAACCCCATTAAGATACTCCATGAGAAGATCAACCCAAAGACACAAAATCATCAGATTCCCCAAGGTCAAAATGAAAAAAATGTTAAGGGCAGCCAGAAAAGCCAGGTCACCTATAAAGGGAAGCCCATCAGACTAACAGTGGACCTCTCAGCAGAAACCCTACAAACCAGAGGAGAAAGTGGAGGCCAATATTCAACATTCTTAAAGAAAGTAATTTTCAACCCAGAATTTCATATCTAGCCAAACTAAGCTTCATAAGTGAAGGAGAAATAAAATCCTTTCAGACAAGCAAATGCAGAGGGAATTTGTCACCACCAGGCCTACCTTGCAAGATGTCCTGAAGGAAACACTAAATAAGAAAAGAAAAAAATGGTACCAGCCACTGCAAAACACACAAAAATATAATGACCAATGACACTATGAAGAAAGAGCATCAACTAGTGTGCTAAATAACCAGCTAGCATTATGATGACAGGATTAAATTCACACATAACAATATTAACCTTAAATGTAAATGGGATAAATGCCCCAATTAAAAGACACAGACTGACAAATTGGATAGAGTCAAGACCCATCAGTGTGCTATATTCAAGAGTCCCATCTCACATGCATTGACACATATAGGCTCAAAATAAAGGATGTAGGAAAATTTACAAAGCAAATGGAAAACAGAATAAAGCAGGGGTTGCAATCCTAGTCTCTGACAAAACAGACTTTAAACTGACAAAGAACAAGAGACAAAGAAGGGCATTACCTAATGGTAAAGGGATCAATTCAACAAGAAGAGCTGACTGCCAAAATATATATGTACCCAATACAGGAGCACCCAGATTTATAAAACAAGTTCTTAGAGACCTACAAAGAGACTTAGACTCCCACACAATAATAGTGGGAGACTTTAACAACCCACTGTCAATATTAGACAGATCAATGAGACAGAAATATTAACAAGGATATTCAGGACTTCAGCTCACCTCTGGATCAAGTGGACCTGATATATATCTACAGAACTCTCCACCCCAAAACAGCAGAATATACATTCTTCTCAGTGCTACATGGCACTTACTCTAAAATCAACCACATAATTAAAAGTAAAACACTCCTCAGCAAATGCAAAAGAACTAAAATCATAACAAACAGTCTCTCGGACCACAGTGCAATCAAATTAGAACTCAGGATTAAGAAACTTACTGAAAACCACACTACTACATGGAAAGTGAACAACCTGCTCCTGAAAGACTCTTGGGTAAATAATGAAATTAAGTCAGAAATCAAGAAGTTCTTTGAAACCAACGAGAACAAGGAGACAATGTACCAGAATCTTTGGGATGCAGCTAAAGCAGTGTTAAGAGGGAAATTTATAGCATTAAATGTCCAAATAAAAAAGCTAAAAAGACCTCAAATTGACATCCTAACATCACAACTAAAAGAACTAGAGAACCAAGGGCAAACAAACCCCAAAGCTAGCAGAAGACAAGAGATAACCAAGATTAGAGTGGAATGCAAGGAGATAAACACAGGAAAAACCCTTCAAAAAATCAATGAATCCAGGAGCTGGTTGTTTGAAAAAATTAATAAAGTAGACTACTAGCCAGACTAATAAAAAAGAAAAGAGAGAAGAATCAAATAGATACGATAAAAAATGATAAAGGGGATATCACCAGTGACCCCCAAAGAAATACAAACAACCATCAGAGAATACTATAAGCACCTCTATGCAAATAAACTAGAATATCTAGAAGAAATGGATAAATTCCTGGACGCATACACCCTACCAAGACTAAATAAGGAAGAAGTCAAATCCCTGAATAGACCAATAACAAATTCTAAAATTGCGGCAGTAATAAATAGCCTGCCAACCAAAAAAAGCCCAGGACCAGATGGATTCACAGCCAAATTCTACCAGAGGTCCAAAGGCAAGCTGATACCACTCCTTCAGAAACCATTCCAAACAAATGAAAAGGAGGGACTCCTATCATCCTGATACCAAAACCCGGCAGAGACACAAAAAAGAAAACTTCAGGCTAATATCCCTGATGAACATTGATGTGAAAATCCTCAATAAAATACTAGCCAGGTGAATCCAGCAGTGCATCCAAAAGCTTATCCACCACAATCAACTCAGCTTCATCCCTGGGATGCAAGTCTGGTTCAATATACACAAATCAATAAATGTAATCCACCACATAAATAGAACCAATGACAAAAACCACATAATTATCTCAGTAGGTGCAGAAAAGTTCCTTCGATAAAACTCAACATCTCTTCATGCTAAAAACTCTCAATAAACTAGGAATTGATAGAACATATCCAAAATAATGAGAGTTATTTATGACAAACCAACAGCCAATATCATACTGAATGGGCAAAAGCTGGAAGCATTTCCCTTGAAAATTGGCACGAGACAAGGATGCCCTCTCTCACCACTTCTATTCAACATAGTATTGGAAGTTCTGGCCAGGGAAATCAGGTAAGAGAAAGAAACAAAAGGTAGTCAAATAGGAAGAGAGGAAGTTAAATTGTCTCTCTTGGCAGATGACATGATCCTATATTTAGAAAACCCCACTATCTCAGTCCAAGAATTCTTTAAGCTGATAAGCAACTTCAGCAAAGTCTCAGGATACAAAATCAATGTGCAAAAATCACAAGCATTCCTATACAAAAACAGAGAAGCAGAGAGCCAAATCATGAATGAACTCCCATTAACAACTGCTACAAAGAGAATAAAATACCTAGGAATACAGCTAACAAGGAACATGAAGGATCTGTTTAAGGAGAACTATAAACCACTGCTCAAGAAAATAAGAGAGGACAAAAACAAATGGTAAAACATTCCATCCTCATGGATAGGAAGAATCAATATCATGAAAATGGTCATACTGCCCAAAGTAACTTACAGATTCAGTGTTATTCCCACTAAACTACCATTGATATTCTTCATGGAATTAGAAAAAACTACTTTAAAATTCATGTGGAACCAAAAAAGAGCCTGCATAGCCAAGAAAATCCTAAGGAAAAAGAACAAAGCCAGAGGCATCACACTACCTAACTCCAAACTATACTACAAGGCAACAATAACCAAAACAGCATGGTACTGGTACTAAAACAGACATATAGACCAACAGAACACAATAGAGACCTCAGAAATAAGACCACGCATTTATAACCATCTGATCTTCAACAAACCTGACAATAACAAGCAACAGGGAAAGACTTCACTATTTGATAAATGGTGCTGGGAATACTGGCTAGCCATATGCAAAAAAACTGAAACTGGACCCCTTCCTTACACCTTATAAATAAATTAACTCAAGATGAATTAAAGACTTAAATGTAAAACCCAAAACCCTAAAAACCCTAGAAGAAAACCTAGGCAATACTATTCAGGACACAGGCATGGGCAGATTTTATGATGAAATCACCAAAAGCAATTGCAATAAAAGCTAAAATTGACAAAAGGGATCTAATTAAACCAAAGAACTCCTGCACAGCAAAAGAAATTACCATCAGAGTGAATAGGCAACCTACAGAATGGGAGAAAAGTTTTGCAATCTTTCCATCTGACAAAGGTCTAATATCCAGAATTTACAAGGAACTTAAACAAATTCACGAGAAAAAAACAACCCCATCAAAAAGTGGGCAAAGTATATGAACAGACACTTCTAAAAAGAAGACATTAATGTGGCCAACGATCATATGAAAATAAGCTCAACATCACTGATCATTAGAGAAATGCACATCAAAACCACAATGAGATACCATCTCATGCCAGTTAGAATGGAGATTATTAAAAGGTCTAGAAACCAGATGCTGGCGAGGCTGTGGAGAAATAGGAACATTTTTACATTGTTGGTGAGAATGCAAATTAGTTCAACCATTGTGGAGGACAATGTGGTGATTCCTCAATGATCTAGAACCAGAAATACCATTTGACTGAGCAATCCCATTACTGAGTATATACTCGGAGGAATATAAATCATTCTATTATAAAGATACATGCATACGTATGTTTATTGCAGCACTATTCACAAAAGCAAAAACATGGAGCCAACCCCAATGATAGACTGGATAAAGAAAATGTGGTACATATACACCATGGAATATTGTGCAACCACAAAAAAGAATGAGATCATGTTCTTTCCAGGGACATGGATGAAGTTGGAAACCATAATCATCAGAAAACTAACTCAGGAACAGAAAACCAAATACCGCATGTTCTCACTCATAAGTGGGAGTCGAACAGAGAACACATGGACACAGGGAGGGGAACAACACTCCTGTTGTGGTGGAGGGAGAGGGAGGGGGAGCATCAGGACAAATAGCTAATGTATATGGGGCTTAAAACATAGGTGACGGGTTGATAGGTGCAGCAAACAATTATGGCACATGTATACCTACATAACAAACCTGCACATTCTGCACATGTATCCCCGAACTTAAAGTAAAAAAAATAAAATAAAATAAATAAAACATTTTAGAAATAAATAAAGTCTGTTTTATCTAATACAAGAATACTAATCCCTGTTCTTTTCTGTGTTCTGTTTGCATAATAGAACTTTCTCTAAACTTATTTTAAACTTTTATTAATATTTTAGATTCAGGGGTACATGTCAAGGTTTATTAAATAGGTAAACTTATGTCATGGGGTTTGATGTACAGATTATTTCATCACCTAAGTCTTAGGCTCAGTACCCAATAGTTATTTTTTCTACTCCTCTCCCTCCTTCTACCCTCTGTCCTCAAATAGACCCCAGTATCTGTTGTTTCCTTCTCTGTGTTCATAAGTTCTCATCATTTAGCTCCCACTTACAAGTGAGAATATAAGGTATTTGGTTTTCTGTTCATGCATTAGTTTCCTAAAGGTAACAGCCTCCAGCTCCATTCATGTTCCTGCAAAAGACATGACCTTGTTCCCTTTTATGGCTGCATAGTATTCCATGGTACAGATGTATCACATTTTCTTTATCCAATCTTTCATTGATGGGCATTTAGGTTGTCCGTGTCTTTGCTATTACGAATAGTGCTGCAATGAACATTCACATGCATGTGTCTTTATGGTAGAATGATTTATATTCTTCTGGGTATATACCCAGTGATGGGATTGCTGGGTCAAATGGTATTTCTGATTTCAGCTCTTTGAAGAATTACCATACTTCTTTCCACAATGGTTGAACTAATTTACACTCTCCCTAAGAGTATATAATCATTCCCTTTTGTCCTCAACCTTGCCAGCATCTGTTAACTTTTGACTGTTTAATAAAAGCTATTCTGGCTTGTGTGAGTTGGTATCTCTGTGATTCTGATTTGCATGTGTTGAGCTTTTTTTTTCATATGATTGTTGGCCGTATGTATATCTTCTTTTGAGAAGTGTCTGTTCATGTCCTTTGCCCACTTTTTAATGGGGTCATTTGTTTTTCTATTGTAAATTGTTTAAGTTCCTTATAGATGCTAGATGTTGTGTCTTTGACAGATGCATAGTTTGCAAATGTTTTCTCCCGTTCTGTAGCTTGTCTGTTTACTCTACTGATAGTGTCTTTTGCTCTGCAGAAGCTCTTAAGTTTAATTAGATCCCATTTGTCAATTTTTGCTTCTGTTGCAATTGCTTTTGACATTTTCATCGTGAAATATTTGCTTGTTCCTATGTTCAGAATTGTATTGCCTAGTTGTCTTCCAGAGCTTTTATAGTTTTGGGTTTTACATTTAAGTCAATAATCCATATTAAGCTGCCTTTTGTATATGGTGTAAGAAAGGGGTCCAGCTTCAATCTTCTGCATATGGCTAGTCAGTTATCCCAGCACCATTTACTGAATAGGGAGTCTTTTCCCCATTGCTGGTTTTTGTCAGCTTTGTCAAAAATCAGATGGTCATAGATGTGCAGCCTTACTTCTGGGCTCTCTATTCTCTTCCATTGGTCTACATGCCTGTTTTTGTACCAGTACCATGATGTTTTGGTTACTGTAGCTGTAGTATATTTTAAAGTTGGGTAAGGTAATGCCTCCAGCTTTGTTCTTTTTGCTTAGGATTGCCTTGGCTATTTGGGCTCTTTTTCAGTTCCATATTAATTTTTAAATAATTTTTTCTGATTCTATGAAGAATGTCACTGGTAGTTTGATAGGAATAGCATTGAATCTGTACATTGCTTTGGGAAGTATGGCCATTTTAATGATATTGACTCTTCTTATCCATGAGCATGGGATGTTTATCCATTTGTTTGTGTCTTCTCTGATTTTTTTGAGCAGGGTTTTGTAGTTCTCCTTGTAGAGATCTTTCACTTCCCTGGTTAGCTGTATTCCTAGGCATTTTATTCTTTTTGTGGCAATTGTGAATGGGATTGTGTTTCTGATTTGGCTCTCAGCTTGGCTGCTTTTGGTGTATAGAAATGCTACTGAATTTTGTACATTGAATTTTGTATCCTGAAACTTTGCTGATATTTTTTATCAGCTGAAGGAGCTTTTGGGTCAAGACTATGGGGATTTCTAGATATATAATCATGTCATGTGAAAATAGGGATAGTTTAACTTCCTCTCAACCTATTTGGATGCCACTTACTTCTTTCTCTTGCCTAATTGCTCTGTCTATATTTCTCTCACCATTTACTTTGTATCTATAGGTGTCATTATACGTGAGATGGGTTTCTTGAAGATGGCAGATAAATGGACTTTGTTTTTCCTTTTTTTATATCCAATTTGCCACTCTGTGCCTTTTAAGTAGGTCAGTTAGATCACTTACATTCAAGGTTTATATTTATGTGTGAAGTTTTGATGCTATCATGAAGTTGTTAGCTGGTTGCTTTGAAGTTTCTATTGTGGTTGCTTTATAGTGTCTATGAGCTATGTACTTAGGTGTGTTTTTGTGGTAGGAGGTATTGTTCTTTCATTTCCATGTTTAGAAATCCTTAAAGATCTCTTGCAAGGTTGGTCAAGTGGTAGCCAACTTCCTTAGTGTTTGGTTGTTTGGAAAACATTTTATTTCCCCTTCAGTCATGAAGCTTAGTTTGGCAGGATTTGAAATTCTCGGTTGGAATTTCTTTTAAAAAAAAATGCTTAAAAAAGGCCTCCAGTCTCTCTTGGCTTATAAGGTTTCTGCTAAGAAGTCTGCTGTAAGCCTAATGGGGTTCACTTTGTACATAATGTGACGTTTTTCTCTAGCTGCCTTTAAGATTTTTTCTTAGTTTTGGTCTTAGACAGTCTGGTGACTATATGCCTTAGTGATGTTCATTTTTTATAGTATCACACAGGAGTTACCTAGATTTCTCATATCCAGATGTCTCCCTCTAGCAAGATTAGAGCAATTTTCTTGAATTATTTTATTAAATATATTTTCCAGGTTGTTTTATTTCTCTTTGTTTCTCTCAGAAATGCCAGCATTTGAAGGTTTGGTCACTTTACATAATCCCATATTTCTCAAAGACTTTACGCATTTTTTAAAATTTGTTTTTTCTTTATTTTTTTCTGAGTGGATTAGTTCAAAAGATCAGTTTTCTAGCTCTGAAATTCTTTTTCTGCTTGTTCCAGTTTATTGATAAAGCTTTCTTTGTATTTTCAAGTCCTTTAAGTGACATTTTCAATTCCAGAAGCTCTGACTGATTTAGTTCTTTTTAAGATGTTTATCTCTTCCTTCATGTCCTGGATTGTTTTAGAAGTTTCTTTGTGTGGATTTTCAACCTTTTCTTTGATCTTGTTGAGCTTCCTTTCAATCCATGCTTGTCTTCTTTACCTGTTATTTCTGAGTTTCTATTTTGGTTAGGAACCATTGCTGGAGAGTTAGTGCAATCCTTTGGTGGTGGTGTCACTGCATTCAGATTTTTCATGGTGCCTGAATTCTTGCTCTGGTACCTTCTCCTCTGGAGATGCTGACACTAATTTTTGTAATTATTTTTTGTGCACAGGATTTCTGCATAGGAAGGGTAAGGAAACCCAATCTGCTAACCCATGTGAGTGGGTGCTCCAAATGCCTGGAGATCTGCCTGTGTGTAAAGCAGAGAGGGCCCTACTGCACCACAATCTATGTCCATGGAGGGTAGAATGGCTCAGGCTGCTGGTCCAGGCAAGTGGGTGTCTTAATGCTTTATTTCTGCCTGTGGGTAGAGTAGAGGGCCCCACTGTACCAAAATCTCAGGGGAGCAGGCTGGAACTCCCAGCATTGACACACACAGACCCATTCCAGATTTCCAAGTTGGCCCTGGCTATAAGTCTCATCATCTAGAAGAAACTGCAGCTATAGAAATTCTCCCCCCACCCCAGGCTTGTGATGGGGGATAGCACAATTCCAGCACCTACTGCTAAGGCACCTTCCACAGTTCTGGCTGTGGAGGCCCCTATGCTCCAGGGCAGGAACTTCAATCTGTGGCCCAAGACTTAAATGATTGTGCATCCACACTGCCTGTTGCCAAAGAATGGCTTTGTATCTTCAAGTCTTTTTGAATGAGATTTTTAAAAGATCAAACAGGAATATAAAAACCAAAAGAATTAAGGTTCCCTCCCCCTTCACTACTGACTAGTATTAGCGTATGAGAAAGGCAAACTATACAAATAGAATATTCTATAAGTAAGTCAAATAAATTGATCTACAGGAAAATGTAATTGTACACTCAAAAGAGCATTGAGATTATTACTGGATTATTACGTCCACAAATTACTGATAACACTAATGTATAGAGAATTGTTGATATAATAATTTTATGCAGGACATCTCTGAGATCTGAAGATTATTTCAAGAGTTCTAGGGTAAAAAGTTTAAGGAAGGCTGCTTTAAGTTTTTTTCTCACCATTCCTCCACCCCACCATGCACAACTTCTAAATCAGGGTAGAAATTTCTTTAAAAAAACAAAAAACAAAAAACAAAAAACAAAAACAGCTACTAGAGATTTTTAAATGAGAACTCTTTTCTTGATGCTTTGCTGGACTAACCAACATTGTTTCTTCTTAACTATATTGAGGCTTAGTCTGAGACACAAACTACTAACTCAAATACTGGGAAGATAGGAAATATGAATGGTTAATGGTTAAAATGCACAGTTCTCCAGTGAAAGGGACCAAAATATCCTCAGGAGAAGGATCTCTGAATAAAACTGAAGTCTAAACTTGGAAAAATAAATTTGGAGGAAAGCCATGGCAGATTTAGAGGCAGGCAAATTAAACTTAGTGAATTTCAAATTAATTTCACAGATGGTATCCAATTCTGGTGTTGCTGGCAGGGTTCCAGGTTATATTGGAAACATAAAGAAAAAGCAAAAATCTTACTTCGATTTTCTCTGGAGATATGAGATGTCTGATCTTTACAATTGTGTGTTTATAAGTATGTTTATGTGTGTTTGTACATATGAATATATGTGTTTTGTGTGTATGTAGTCAATACCATATAAAGATTAACAAAATGAAACAGTATCCCAGCCTACAAATCTCGTAAGAAACAAATTCTCAGACACTTGTCAAGGGAAATATCAACTAAATATTTATTGGGTCTAGTTTTAAGAACTGCCAGATATATCTTTTTATAACACTGAAAATAAACTTAATCTTTACTTAAGGGACAGGATTATATATTAGTGATGTGTATATTACAGCCAAAGTCTTGATTCTATACTTCTTCTTGTGTAGAAATAGAAAAAAAGCCACAGCTGCCTGAAAAATATATATAACATTAAATATTTAATATACAATGTTATATATATATGTACATTTTACTATTCCAGGGAATTATAGGATATTATTTTACTGACAGTTATATACATTGAAGATTATTCACCTTTTCAATTATTCTTGTCTGCTGAGACACTCTGCTCTTTTTAGATCTTAGCAAGCAGGTTCATGGCAGTTTTGGGACTTCTTAGTCCCCCAACTTTCTAAGTTTAGAGACTTTCATCCCATATCATTTCAAACATATAAAAATACACCCACATCAGATGTTAAATATAACTTCCCTAAAATGTTTTCAAAAGATTTTTTAAAAATGGTTATATTTGAGTTTTCTTAAAGATAAATGATTTATTTTGTTCTTGTGGATTACATTTATATTTAAGTTTATATTTAAGTAGAGTTGGATTGAATTACACTTAACATTATATTCTTTAGACATTTAATTATACTTTTGTTCATTTTTATTTTCCAGGGTGTTTTTTTCTTAGTTTGAAGCCAATAATTTTTCTTCCAGATTTAAAAAATGCCATTGACAAGTTCATAGACTAGTCTAGACACTAAGCCTATAGTACCAAATGGATAAAACTGTTTTTTAGTTACCACTAATGATGCTGTACTTGCTATAAAACCAAGTTTTTTACTGTGGCTTATAATGTCCTACATGAATTTTTCTATGCCTTCTTCTACGACCCTAGCTCATGCACTTGTCTTGTTTTCATTCTGTTCATATAAGCAGTCTTTTTGTTCTAAGTATCTATCATTGCTTGAGAAGATAAAGTAGCAGCAGTAGTTTGAGAGAGTATCAGGGTTGAGGGAATACTTTTTAAGGTTTTCGCTTTGATTTGTATAGGATAGAAAATACCTGGGCATGCATGTAAGCAGACAAGAAGTAGCTGAGAGAAAAACATCCAGAAGAAGAACAAATGGGCTTCGTCTTTTTTATAATTGAACTACTGTCTTAGCTTAGTGCCTGGATAGCACATAGTGGTGATACAGAAATTCTAGGCAGACAGGGGTGTGACCCTGCCAAAACCCCAGCTTCCAATTGAAAAGCCTGAAACCTGCAGCTCAAAGTGAGAAATTCCCTGCCAGTGTGCCTGCTCTCTCCCAGTTGGTTCTTTCTGAATAATGTCTTTTCACCAATTGAATGTTGCCTGTTCCAAAACTACCTGTGGCCCACCCTGCCCCCATCCTGTGCCTATAAAGATCCCAGATTCAGCTGGCAGAGGAAAGAAGCGGCTGGACATCAGGGAGAGGTGGCTTTGACTTCAGAAACAGTGGCTGGGCAACTTGACTTCAAAAGAGAGAAGCAGGGGGCGGTTTGACTTCAGGGGAGTACAACCTGCTTTTCTCATCTCCTTTCCACCTCCTCTCTCCGCTAAGAGCCACCTTCATCACTCAGTAAAATTCTCCACATTCACCATCCTTCAATTTTTCCACATGACCTCATTCCTCTTGGAAACTGGACAAGAATCTGGGATGCACCAAGTGCAGGTACCCAAAAAGGCTGTCACACTGGCCCTTTGCGCTCACTGGTAGAGGGCAGCCACCCCATGCAATGAGGCAAAGGTCCCACTAAGCTGATATCACACTGCTGTCCCAAAACAGTGGAACTAAGAGAGCACTGTAACACACCCTCTGAGGCCTTGGGGTTGCAGGCACCCCCACCTGGATGCTGCAAACGGGGCCTGCACAAAGTTTGCTTCTGCCAGCACTGAAGTGGCCGGCCAGTTCCTGCACTCTCCTGCCTGTGTGCTCCCTCCCAGGAGGGGTGGAGTCCAGCGGACCTGAGTGAATTAAGTTTGCTCCTACTGGGCTGCTGGCTGGTTCCTGCACTCACTTGCTCCAGTTCCCACACTCATTCGCTCGCATGCTCCCTCCTACAAGGAGTTGAGTGGAGTGGGCTGAGTAAATGGGGCACCCCATCACAAGTCCTGTGAAGTGGTCAAGAAAATATCCTGCATCAGTAGGAGATCTAAAACCAATTTTTTTTGAAGGACAGTGTCATGCAATAGATGCCTTATTATAATAGAGTATGGTTTTCTATAGCTGAGAAAGAATCTTCTTCCAAGCTCTCTCATGCAGTTGTAGACAGGATTGTTTCTCATAGGATGCTGGACTAGAAGGTCTTACTTCCTCACTGCCTCTTTGTCAAGGGCTTCCCTCAGTTCCTTACAACATGGACCTCTCCATAGGGTGGCTCACAACATGGCAGCTGTCCTCTTCAAAGCAGGTGAAAGAGCAAAAGAGGCTGAGTACCCAAGACAAAAACCAAAGTCTTCTTTTATAACTAAAGCTTGGAAGTGGTATCCCATTATTTTTGTCGTATTCTATTCATTGGAAATAAGTCAGTAAGTCTAGCCTACACTCAAGGAGAGGAGTGACATGAGGACATGAATATCTGGTGGTAAAGATCATGGGAAGTCATCTTAGAGCCGCATTCACTATCTAGCAGAAGATTCAGGCTTCTAAACAAATAACAGTTTAAGATGCTGAGTAATATTTTTAAAAGCAGATAACCTAGAATATTTATTCCTATCTGAATCAGAGATGAAAATCTCAGAGAAAGTGACATTTGAACTAAGAATTGATTTTAAGAAAATAGTCCACTAGGCAGAGAAAATATTATGAGCAGAAAAACACGCACAGATGTTTATGGCATGTTTCTGGGACTTCAAAGACTTCAGTGAACTTGAAAGATATGTTAGGGAAAGTGGCTGATAATGAGACTGCAACAGACTATTGTAGCCTATGGAGTTTCTCATCTGTTACGCTGAAGAGCTTAAATTCCATCTTATACTTGAAGAGAAGTTAATGAAGGGATGAAAATTATATCTCAGAAAAATAATCCTGGTCATAGAGTGCAGAATAAGTGAAAACAAAAAAGAAAGAACTAGGCCATTCAGGAGCATGCTGTGACAGCATAGACAAAGATATGGTACGCTACACTAAGCCAGTGGTCATGGATATGGAGAAGTGGAGACACATAGGACAGATATGGTCAGGGGCTGAAAGAGAGTAAGACATAAAGAATGACTTCAAGGCTCCTGGCTTGCATGACTAAGCAAATGTTGATGACGTGAATCATAGATGGATGGATGAAAGAGAATGAATTTCTTTCTGAATATGTTGAGTTTTAAGAACCCTACAAGACGTCATACATACAGTATGGATAGGCTTTACTTCATAGACAGGGAAAAGGGGAGGAAATATAAAACAACCATCGCTTGGATGGAGCCAAGCGGGAATGAATTTAGTTTAACAAATATTTGTTGAATGTTTGCTACAGTCCTGGCACTATCTTAAATATGCTATCATAGTGCATTTCACCAAAGTACTAACATGTAGATTACATTCTAAAGAAAAATAAAGAACTTCTAAATTATCCTTAAATTCAGATGCACTATTTTAAATAAACTATCATCAGAATTAATTCTAGACTTCCAAAATAAACACAGAAATCAAGATGAACATGAAGAAGAAAGAATGTTATCAAAATACACACCAAGCAACTATATTCAACCATATTTGAATCATGTATACTGTTTCATTTTCCAGAGTTTGCCTTTTATTGTTATTTATTTTCTCTTGATTCAATTAGGAATGTAGCCTGCAAATTGAAAGAATTCTACATGTTATGTGAGTGAGTTTCACAAAAACCACTAATAAAATGTAGGAAAAGACAATACTCAATGATTCTCTTATGTATTTACTTGATTACTAGAATTAAGTCAGCTAGTTCCATTCCGTAGTGTTTAGCACATAATGCTCATGTAGCTTAGGACAGTCTGCAATTCAGAGATTAGTTAATTAAAGTTTGTAGTTACTTGTTAAAATTATAATTCCACCATGTCATGATTGAGGGTCTTTTAAAAATTAAATTGTTATTTACTCAACTGGTGCTGAGTTTTTAGTGGGTGTATGTGCACACCACACAATTACACACATGTTTTAACTAGACAATATTTAAGACATTTTTCCTCATTAATGTGTTCATAGAAAAAAGATATGTGCTGCAGCTGCTTAGTTTTGGTGGCAGGTCTGTGTGTTCTGGCCCTAGATGCTCCCCTGTTTGCTTTCTTGCACACTCTTCAGAAGCATTTGCTTCTCTTCTCGAGGCCTTTGCTTCTCTTCTCAAGGCCTCTGCTTCTCTTCTAGAGGTCTAAAACATCACACATTTTACAGAAAATTATGCATATGCCATTGATTTCAATGTTGTCTGTCCACGTTAATCTCACAGTTTGAACCAAAGATGTTAAATTCCTAAAAAGCCCCTTCTTGATACATTAATACTCTGTCCTGATTTCTGTGTCCAAGCGGTCATCATCACAAATCTTTGACGGTTCTAATGATGACAATAACTGGGGAAACGGGGAAGTGTAAAGTCTTTTTAAAATTGTCCTCAATATATACAGAACTCCTCTTCCTAGAGAGTGAAAGAAAGGGTTATGTTTTCAACCATATGGAAATTAACACCACCAAAACCAAGAAAACGTCTTCAATTTTGTAGAGTAGGATAAACATTAGATGTGGTAGATGTTGAATTAAAGCAGTTCCCTCAGTTTTACACTTTGTCCAAAATAGCTATAAAAATTTATACCTTTCCTTATATTTAGACCTGAAAAAAATACTATAATAGACTTAAAATACATTTATTCAACTAGCTTTGCCTTTTCCTTTAATTCCAATTTAGTTGGCTTTTTATAGAAATGTGCTTGCAAGTGAATTTTGATTTCTTAAGCTTTTCTATTAATTCTTGAAATGCCCCAGTGTATATTTTCATTTTTTACATGCAACCTGATAGAAAATCCATAGAACTCAGAGACTTAGGAAAAAATGTAAGCACATTAGTAAACAAATTTCTCAAAATTGGAAAGAATTATGTCTAATATACTGTTGATTTAAATACAAGAAGAGTGATTGAATAAATAAATGAATGATTGGGCTGCATAAATGAAACACGGCCCTGTATTCAAAACAAGAGAATCAAGGAAGGGAGAATGGGTAGGCACTGGAATTAAATAGATCTACCCACTCTGGCATGGCTCTGGGCAGATGGGAGGGCAAGCCAAAATGAAGTGATTTCAGTGTTGAAATGTGCCAGTGTAGAGAATCCAACCTGACAATGCTCAGAATCCAAGTTAGATCAAGGCCCCTTGGAATAAACTCCAAGATAAGATAAGCAAAAGCAAGACAAGGCTACAGTGTCAAGAGACAAGAAACACGATCTCAGAAGCAGTAGGTGTGAATGGAAAGCAAAGACAAGGCTCATAGGTTTCACTTTGAGTGAGCTGGAGCATGCAAAGTGAGGAAAACCAACACAATAAATGTTGTTGTTGTTGTTGAAGAAGAAGATAGAAGATAGAGGAAGAAGAAGATGAGGAAGAAGAAGAAGAAGAAGAAGAAGAAGAAGAAGAAGAAGAAGAAGAGAAGAAGAAGAAGAAGAAGAAGAAGAAGAAGAAGAAGAAGAAGAAGAAGAAGAAGAAGAAGAAGAAGAAGAAGAAGAGGAGGAAGGAGGAGGAGGAGGAGGAAGAGGAGGAGGAGGAAAAGATGAAGAAGAAGGAAGAGGGGGAGAAAAAGATGAAAAAGAAGGAAGAGGAGGAGGAGGCGGAGAAAAAGAAGAAGAAGAGGAAGAGGAGGAGGAGGAGGAGGAGGAGGAGGTGCAGAAGGAGGAAAACTACCCACATAAGGTTATTGATAAAAATGAGTGCAAACAGTTTTAAAGTGTTTTTGCACAATGACTGCCATCTGGTAAATACTTCATAAATTGTCCTTACTGTTATTACCTTTTAAAAAATCATTTCACTATAGTAAACAGCTGCTAAAAACTCAAGACAAGAGAGTAGATATGAGATACATTCCTACCAATGAGATGGTAAAGCTTAAGTCTCAGTCAGAAAATTGACTGACTCAAAAGACAGTAAGAATTCTATGTAGAGACTTAAGGAAGCAGCATAGCACCTAAACCAAGGTAAATTGGTCCAGAGATAATATTAATAGTATGTATCTCAAGGATAAACTGGAGAAAGTGAGGCAAAGTTATCCAGTGAAGTTTTTACTTACACACTTACACAATTGTCAGCCAATTAGCTTCACCTCCCATTAGTTGGTTCATGGGTGTCAAGCACAAAAAAACTATAAAAATTTTTATTTTAAAATATTTGAATTTTTGGCTCATTGGGTTGCAAGAGATCTTCTCAACCAGCCTGACCAACGTGGAGAAACCCCGTCTCTACTAAAAATACAAAATTAGCTGAGTGTGGTGGCACATGCCTGTAATCCTAGCTACTCAGGAGTCTGAGGCAGGAGAATTGCTTGAGCCAGGGAGGCAGAGGTTGCAGTGAGGCAAGATCGCACCATTGCACTTCAGCCTGGGCAACAAGAGCAAAACTCCATCTCAAAAAAAAAAAAAAAAAAAAAAAAAAGCATGACTCAAATATCAGCTTTTCTTTACCAATTATTTCAAGGTTTAAGAAAAATGAAAAAACATTTTCATACCTCAAAGGATTAGTGACTCTTAGCTTACCTGAGTTTTATTATTTGAATTAGCTTACCTGAGTTTTTGAGTTTTTAACTTTTGCAGTGGGTTCCATGCAGTTTATTCCACGCAATTCCAATTTATTTTTATGAATTGCCACCTAACATCAGTATCTTTGGGGTTTGGGGTTTGGACATCTCATTTACCATTGGTAAACAAGGAACTTCTGGATGAGTGACATTTTTCAGAAAGCTGAAACTTATCCCGTAAAAATGTGAAAAAATTTATTTTAATTGCGTTGACTTACATATTTTTCTACCTTAATAGAAGATATTAAAAATAATTTAACCTCTTGGATAACCCAAGACCATGATTTGAGATTTCATTACTAGAAGTAATAAGATAAATAGATTTGAGTCAGAAAATCTGGAATTAAGATCTGGTTCTGCCATCTATGTCCATGTAACTTTGGACAAGTAACTTAACTAATTTGAGATACCAATGTTTTCATCTGCAAAATTGGTAGCAATAATACATAACTCATATTATGTTGTTGTCATGGTTGGCTGAAATAATATGAAATATATAAAAGACTACCATTTATGATTTCCTCTTACTATAAGCTTACTGGATAATATGCTTTTTGTTGATATAAATTTTTTTCCCAGAAAGATATTCCATTTGAAATATTATGTTTACCTCCTGAGATGTGATACGGTTTGGCTGTGTCCCCACTCAAATCTCATCTTGAATTTTAGCTCCCATAGTTCCCATGTGTTGTGGGAGGGATCAGGTGGGAGGTAATTGAGTCATGGTGGTGGGTCTTTCCGGTGCTGTTCTCATGATAGTGAATAAGGCTCACTAGATCTCACGGTTTTATAAAGGGGAGTCCCCCTACACAAGCTCTCTTCCCTGCCATCATGTAAGATGTGACTTTGCTCCTCATTCACCTTCTGCCATGATTGTGAGGCCTCCCCAGCCATGTAGAACTATGAGTCCATTAAACTGCTTTCCTTTATATATTGCCCAGTCTTGGGTATGTCTTTATTAGCAGTGTGAGAACAGACTAATACAAGATGGTAACTTTTTTTTTTTTTTTTTTTTTTTTGAGACAGTCTTGCTCTGTCGCCCAGGTTGGAGTGCAGTGGTGCGATCTCGGCTCACTGCAAGCTCCGCCTCCCAGGTTCACACCATTCTCCTGCCTCAGCCTTCCAAGTAGCTGGGACTACAGGTGCAAGCCACCTTTCCCAGCTAGTTTTTCTATTTTTTTGTAGACATGGAGTTTCGCCATGTTGCCCAGGCTGGTCTTGAACACCTGAGCTCAGAGCTCAAGTGATTCGCCCACCTTGTCTTCCCAAGGTGATGGGATTACAGTGTGAGCCACCGGACCTGGCCTCAGTCTTACAATTTTTAATCTTCCTTTTGCCAACTAAAAGTTTTGGCAATTGGCAGGAAAATTCCACAAGCACCTGTCTCTCTGGCAATGTATTCAGTCGTCCCTCCTATTACTCTCGATGTACTGTCCGTCCCCTTACCTTCTATCCCTGCTCACTGTTTTGCCCATTAATTCTCTACCCTCTCTCCTGCATCATCATTTCCCATTTTCATTGGATAAATCTGAAGAGCATACAAACACGTTGTGATTTCTCCCACCTTATTAAATTTAAAAAACTCTCTTGACCCTCCATCACCTACAGCTACTCCCTATTTCCCTGTCTCTCTTTTCGACAAAAATTTTTTTAAATGTTTTTAATATATAGAGAATATACAGCATGCTCTGTATTCATTCTCTGCAGTTCCTCTTTTCCAGTTATCTCCAAAATTTCTTGCAGCCAGTGTTTTGGCCAGTCCACTCTCATAAAACTTTTTCAACATGACCATGACCACTAATGGCTTGCACGTTGTTGTTCCTCACCTTATTTGACCCTGTTAGCAGCATTTAACACATTGATTGCTGGCTTCCTTGAAACATTTCTTTAATTTGGGTTCTAGGACACTGTGCTCTTCTCCTTTGCCTCTTACAATTCACTGACCACACCTTCTCAGTCTGTTGTTCTTGTTATTCCTCAGCTCCTAAATCTCCTGATTTTATAGCACTCTGGGGATTCATGGTAATCTTAACCATACACATGTTATTAAATATCATTTAATTCTAAAAACTCCCACAGTTACACCTCTAGCCTGGACCTCACCCCTAAACTCTGGATTCTTGTATCCAGTTGCCAACTTGACCCCTTTCTTGGGTGACTGATGGATGTGTCACACCTCACATGTAAGAACTATGTTCTTATTCTTATATCCCTGGCATATTCCTTCTACAGCCTTCCCTCTCAGTTAATGACAACTACATTTTTCCTGTTGCTCAGGCGACAATTTTGGGTTCATTCTTGACTTATCTTTCTCTCTCGTATTCCACTCAGCAAATCTTTTTGGCTCTCCCTTCAAAGTATATCCAGGGTGTGACCACTTCTCACCTCTTCGTCACTCCCATGGTCCAAGCCTTCAAGATCTCTCCTTTGAACTACTTCAATAGCCTCAACTGCTTTTTCCCTCTGATCTTAGTCTCCTAGAGTCTATTCTATTCAGAGCAACCCTGCTGAAATAGACCGTTTATCTCCTCTGTGCAATCCAACCCTCTACCCCAGTGTCTTACTCAAAATACACGCTGTTCCTGATGTAGTAACCTCACGCCGCCTGCCCCTCCCGCCCCCTTCCCTGTGGTGTGCTAGCCCCACTAGCCTGTTTGCTGAGTCTTGAACATGGCAGGTGGCTCCCTGCTCAAGGCCTCCCTATTCGTGGTCTCTATACTTGGTGTTCCTTCAAGCAATTGATCACATAAGACAGATAACAAGCCATTAATGACCTTCAAGTTGTCTGGAATGTTTTTTACTCAAATACTCCAAAGCATAACATCTCATCTTCCTTTAAGTCTTTGCTTAAAGATTATGTACCGTGTGAGGTCTTCTCTGACTACCTTATGTAAAACGGCACCATCTATTCCCTTTCTCTGATTTATTTATCTCCATAGCCCTTCTCACCACTCACATAGGATATATTTTGCTTTCTTGTTAAATTATTTTATTTATTTAATGTTTATTGTCTTTCTGTCCCATTCATATGAACAGCAGTTTTTTCTTTATTTTCTTCACTGCTTTAGCTCCAATGCCTGGAACAGTGCCTGGCACATATTAGGTATTAAGTAAATATTTGCTAAAAGAACACTGAGTGAGAAAGAAAAATAAAAGAAAGAAAAATAAACTAGCTATTTCAGGAATAATCAAGTTCACTGACACAAACAACTCATATTCTGTTCATAATAATATTATTAATAATATTCTTAATATTTTCTATGACAAATAGAAAAAGAATTCATGGACCAAAAAATCCATATTTTTAACTCTGAAAAGATAGTCTTAAGAATGTATAAAATGTCTCTGAATTTGGTATGTTTGTCAATTAGTCTTCATCTCTTTTGTGAAACAGCAAGAAAAAAAATCTAAGTGAAAGCAAACCATTGATCATAGGAGACAGAAAACAAGCTGTTAATGAGTTTCAAGTTGTTACAATGTATGTGTTAAGGCACAGTTGAAGGTGCTAATAGATCTCTTAAGTCTGTGTGATTTTGAACAAGCACAGCCATTTCAATGATTCACTTGATCTCACTAAACACTTTCCCAAGGACTCAATTCATTTCTAAGAGCTTTTATTGGAGGCTTATGTAGCCAATACCTGGAGTGTACTTTTAGATGAAAGAGGAGAACTACCTAAGGAAACCAGGCTGGGCTTCCTTTTGCAATGCAAATAAAATTCTTCAGTCCCCAGTTTTGTGCCCTGTAGAAATACATTACATAGATAGTCAGTCCTTAGGGAGAGATCAACAGCCCCTTATGTTAACAAAAGTAAATGATTTTACATCAGAATAATATGGAGAGACACCAGGGTAGAACTGGAGCCTGAGAGGTTGGGTGATCAAGGGAAAAGGAATTGGGCTCTGGTGACACACACACACACACACACACACACACACACACAAAGATTTGTGTCCCAAACTTCACTACTTTTAAACTACGTGACATTGCACAATGTGTTTAACCTTTCTAAGCCCCATTCCCTAACATATGAAATAGAGTTGAGAAAAATCTTTAGTCCTTGTAGACGTATAGATTAAAGATAATGCATGAAAAGCACCAACTACAACGTCTGCACATAGTAGATGTTCAATAATGGTAGAGATCATAAACAAGCAGGAAAAACAAGCAGGAAGACTAACATTTATTGGCAACCCGCTTAAGACTCAAAATATCTATTCTGTGATACTTAGGAAAACTTCAAAACTTTGATCTCTTCTCCAAACACATTCCCAAACTCTTCACTTTCGCTTGCTTCCTCTATGTCCTCGCATTTGTTTTGGCACCATATATTCATAGAGAAGCAAAAAGAAAAATGATGGCCGGCTCGCTCAACCCCGGCACAGGCCCTAAGAGACTGTAGGGAAGGATAAAAGAGATAACAGAATACACGGTGAAATTTTAGTTCTTGTATAGTGGCTTAACTCCCTTACGGAACCATCTTCCCACCCATAACAACTACAGACCCTGGGGAAAAAAATCAAACCTAATAATCTTGACAAGTAAACAAAAGCAGGCAGATTATGGAGGTAATTGGAACCTCAGAGCAGCAACAAGAATGGGGGTGGGTTTTGGGTTCCTCTATGGCTTTGACTCAAAGTTGGGCTACGGTTGCAGAATCTCACTGCAGTACAGGAAGCTAAAACTATGTGGGAAGCCCCATCGTCTTTCTGACTGCAGGAACCAAGGAAAGAGGCTAGGACAACAGTCACCATGGGAAAATGAGGAGGAAATTTCAGAAAGTAGAGAAGCAGATGAATAAATCCCCTAACCCTCTGTACAAAAAACAAAAATAGTTCAGGTTGAGCCCTTAACCACGCACATGTGAGACAGACACCAGGTTAGTTGGTATTTAAAAAAAGAAAACATTAACAAAATTCCTCAGACGAATATAAAATAACCCGAAGTCTGTATAACAAAACATTGAGAATATCCAGATGGGATCCAAAATAAAATATAAAGAACGAGAAAAATACAACACATTCTCAATGACTTAAAGTTCCATATCAATAAGTTATATTTAAAATTTAAAACTCATATCAGACAAAGGACTTGAAACCAGAATATATAAAGAATTCTTACAATATGCCCATTTAAAACTAGGCAAAAGATTTGACAGACATTTCACAAAAAAAAGATAAACACATGAATAATAAGCACATTAAAATGTTTATCACCATTTGTCATCAAGAAGAAAAATTAAAACAATGAGATAGCATTAAACATCATGTATTTATTTATTTATTTTTTAAAAAAATTTTGAGGCTGCAACTTCAAACTCCTGGGCTCAAGTGATCCTTCTGCCTCAGCCTCCCAAGTAGGTAGGACCACAGGTGCAAACCACTACGCCCAGGTAATTTTAACTCTTTTCTAGAGAAAAAGGGGGTCTCACAATGTTGCTCAGGTTGGTCCTGAACTCCTGGCCTCAAGTGATCCACGCTGGCCTCCCAAAGTGCTGGAATTACAGACCTGAACCACTGCACCCAGCCTGAACATCTTTTAGAATAACTAAAATGTTTTTAAAAATTGGCCATATCAGGTGTTGAGGGTATTGTGTCCTCGTAAGCCACTTGTGGGAATGTAAAAGCATACAACCACCTTAGAAAACACTTTAGCAGACTTTTGGAAAGTTAGACATATGCCACCCATAACCCAGCCATCCCACCTCTAGAATCTACCTACTAGAAATGAAAATGTATGTCCACATAAAGACCTGCACACAAATATTCATAGCAGCTTCATTTGCAATGATCTCAAACTGGAAATAACCCAAATGTTCATCAGCAGTGAATAAAGAAAATATAGTATAACCATATAATGGAATAGTATTCAGCTACCAAAAGGTTCTTCCCTACTAATATATGCATCAACATGGAGTTACTCCAGAAATTATTGCATCTAATAAAATAATCCATTATATCTTTAAAAAGAGTGCCTACTGTATATTTCCATTTTTACAGAAGTTTAGAAAATCTAAGTTTACCTATAATCGACAAGCGGTTGCCTGAGGTAAGAAATGCAGTGAAAGACAAAGTGTAAATGACACGGAGGAACTTTTGGAGGTGATGGAAATATTTGGTACCTTAGTTGTGGTAATAGATTTTTAGTGTAAATATATGTCAAAACTTATCAAATTGTTCACTTTAAATATGTGCAGTTTTGTTGTATATGAATTTTACCTTAACAAGAAATAAAACATTAAGATAATAAATGCCACTTGTGTTTTAAAAAGAAGATATGGTACCCATGTTCAAAGATTTTTATAATCTGGAAGTAGAGTGAGATGAAACGGTAATTTAAAAAAAATTAAGGGGTCTGGTGCGGTGGTTTATCCCAATAATCCCAGCACTTTGGGAGGCCAAAGTGGGAGAATTGCTTGAGGCCATGGAATTCAGGGCCCATCTGGGCAACACAGTGAGAGCCCTCTGTCTCTACGAAAATAAAAAATAAAAAAATTACCTGGGTGTGGTGGTGGACACCTGTGGTCCCAGCTACTCAGGAGGCTGAGGTGGGAGGATTGCTTGAGTGGGAAGTCAAAGCTGCATTAAGCTGACTGCACCACTGCACTCCAGCCTGGGTGACTAAGACCTTCTCTCAAACAATGAAATAAAATAAGATACAATAGCTCTCAAAAGTGAAAGTAAATACAATAATTTTGAATTTGGAAATGTAAGCTAATAAACCTTAAACTCTAATTTTTGAGTGAATAAGCAAGGCTTACTCACCATTGATGACTTTGTTCATACAAAGGTAACCTGCGAATCTGATTATTAGTGTTCAAAGAACAAAGGAGGTCCTAGTTGTCTGTTTAAGCTTTAATTGAAAAACACGTTAGAACTATGTTTGAAAATAGACCTTAAAACTTCTCCAGTGCTTATTCCAGAGCTCTGCATCTGTGGACCTTCCATTTTTGATCATTAGGACAATGATGGTAGAAACCACAGTTTTTTCCTCTGAAGACATTTTTTTCCTAATGTACAAGCCTTAAAAAGTAAGTCTCCAGGATTTCATGGCACCTTGAGCCTCCATCTTTTGGCTCAGTCACTGAAAGGGACTTTGTTATAGGCCACCAAGCATTTATCAAATATTCATGATAGGTCTGGCACTGTGCTAGGCATTTTGGAGGAGAAAGGGGTACATGGAAAGAGTCACACTATACCTGCTTTCGTTCATGTAAAAATTAACTTTGAATACATACAACAATTAAGGAATAACAGTAGTATAATAAATACTTTGTAGTGGTTAAACTATAAATGCAATTGAGAGCAAAGAAGGCAACACTGAGACAGAGAAATAAGCAAAGGGTCTTGAGTCTGGACTTGAGAAAGAGGGAAATCAGCAGAAGTGGGAGAAAAATTCACTATCATTCATTCATTCAATGAATATTAAGAATCTACCATGCCAAGGCACTGAGCAAAATGCTAAGAACACAGTGGTGAACAAAAATGCACTAATCCTTGCCCCCACATGTTGCTCCCAGCCTACTAGAAGAAGCAGTTATTGAATAAATAGATATGCAAATAAAAATACAATTGCAAAAGATTACTAGTGCTGTGAAGGAACAGTGCACGGGTGGAAAAGATGCAAGAGCTGAGGAAAGAGGACATGAACAGAACACACAAAGCCTCCAAGGGATGTTCAGGATTCCAGATTTTAAGTGCAACATTGTGAGCAGCTGGTGAAGAAAGCATGCCCTCTAAGATCAAATAAAGTCAACTAAATAAAGGGTACACTAGGCTGCTACCGAAGAACAACTTCACTCCAGTCTTCTCTCCTAACACTACCAGCCTCTGTCTCAGGTCCTGCTTCTCTTTGGGTTCACTTCTCCTCTGACACCTTTCCCTTTGTCTAATTCACTCTTTATTTCCCTATTCAAAGTCCTGAGAAAGACAATCTGATTGGTCCAGGTTATTACCTTCAATCCTGCTTGGGTAAACCTTTTTGTACTAGAGCAGGTTACACATCACTGGCCAGCCTAGAGATTGGTTGCCCTTGGGCCACATGGTCATCCTAATCCAATCAGCTGTGACCGGGAGTCATATGGCACAGAAATGGTTAATGAAGAAGAACCTAAGATGGAAATGAAGATGGCGAATACCATTGTCAATGGTATTTGTCAACCTCCTTAATACAGCAAGAAAAAAAAAGGTTGCTCTAGTAGAGTGAAAGTAAGCAATAGAAGGCTTTGAAAATCAGAGAACTGAGCCTTTTTATGGAGACCACTGAAATCTTAGAAAGGAAATATGCAGAGACTGACATGATGAAAGTGGAATTTCAGGAAGACAAGTGAATTTGTCTTAATTTTCTATTTCTTTTTCTATTAAACCATACATTGAGATTTAAAGGTCATAATATTTTCTCTTACCCTCTCAGATCAAATGTGATGAGAAATCGGTACAGAGAGAGATGAAGGTAAAATAGCAGCCTAATTATTGATAAAGCTAGATTACAGAATATGGCTTAGCATTGACTTCCCCTTGAATTGACTGCCAATCCCTGGCAGGGCAGGGACAGAGCCCAAGAAGTGGAGGAGAAGGCACTATTCTGTTCAGAGGGCCAGTTGTAGGAAGAGAGAAAAAAGGTAGGGGCAGCCCAGATCCCGACTCACCACACCATCACCTCTTTGATCTTGGGAAAGAGTGAAAGAAATGCAGGAGCTATTTGTCACAACTGGTGTTTTCTGAAAACTTGGCATGTGGCAAGTAAGTCCTTTCCTGCAACATTTCTCTATCCTGAAGGCTTGTCATTCTTCACCCCTGATTTGCCTGTTTCATCCTCTGCCAATGCATAAGAGGTTCCCTCCTCCTCCTCACCATTCTGTTTCTCCTCACTACAAGTCTGCTCAGAATTCAGCCTTTATATAGGGTCCCCATAAGATAAATATCTTGATTTATCATATCTTTATTTTTTATCACCCAGAATGTATAAAATATTTTATCATATAGGTATTTTTCACTTAATATCATTACCCTAACTCAACAAAATTGGTTGTAAAACAATTCTTTCTGAAGCAAGAGAACTTTGCACTTTTTAAAAACAAACAGCCTACTCTGCTTTTTCAAATGTCACCCATTAGAAAATAAAGCAGCAGATTTTTTTCTGGTTTGGGGCAGGGAAAGTGTGGGCACTATAGGTATCATTGAACACGAATTCAGTCATTCTAATACAGTACAAAATCTGAAGACTACTTTTTAGGCTGTTAACAATAATTCAAAAGATATTTCCATGTAGTACTCTAAGAAAAAATATGAAAACAGAGAAGTTCAAGAGAAGCTATAGCAGAAAATAGTACTGGAAATTCTGGCAGGTGAATTATTTGCTTTATTCTCTCACTACTCACCTTGAAATATCAGCAATCACAAAGATCTTAATAATTTTTATTAGTTTGATGACTATAAAACTTTAAAAGAGGGAGAGTATTTACTTCTAGCAAAACAAAGAAACAGCCATTATGTGGTAGCACATGTGGTTGTAAGACAATCAACCACAAACAACTGGCAACTTCATACATAACTTGACTCCTTTTATCCCAAACCATGTTTATTTAATTACAGCCTTGTGCCTTCGTTAACGATGTTTCCAAGTATCTCTTGATCATGGCTAAATGCTTCTAAATATTGACCTTGGGTTAGCAATAACTGTGACACATATAAAAAGGAGATATTAGGCAATTAAACTGTCCAAAACAGTTGACCAAGCCATGCAAATTCTCTAAACCTACAGGAGGATCGATCTTGAATGTGAAGTTGTGATTTAATTCACGCACTTCTTAAGTATGAGATTCTAAGTGAGCATTGGGAAGCATAGGAAACCTTCACTAATGAACCTTCAGGGACCAGTTAGCACAGTTTGTTAAATTGGAATGCTAATTAGGTCTAGGCAATAGTTTAAATCAACCTAAATGCTTGTTAGTTTGACCAATTACAGGTGCCCAATAAGTGTTTGTTTGAATTCAATAATTCTCTGTCCAGAGGGAATATTCTGGTTCATGAGTGGCTGAATTGAAAAATATAAGCTATTAATCATGAATAAATTGCTTATAAACTGGTGCATTTCAGCATTACTACTGGAAGTCCAAGGTCGCGGCAGCGATGGCTCAGTCAGGTCCCTTTCCTTTGGTAGGTCCTATGCAGCGATATTTCCAAATGGTCCTAGATTATTTTGAAGCTTTTCCATGGCATGTGTAATAATGGAAATACGTACAATACAATACAATAATGGAAAGTACAAGAGTGAAACACCTGGGTTATAAGTCAGTCCAGAACCACCAAACTATTTAGTGACAAAGCAAGTCTAGAACCCACTGTGCTGACTTGTGGGGAGTCTTCCTTCCATTGTGGCCCCTCAAATCCCTCTTGAGTCTACATTTCTCCCTTTCATACCCCCAAAGCCTGCTACTTTCTCCTCAGTGTATTCTCAAATATTGAATCTTAGGTTCAGACTAAATACTGTAGCCTGTATGTAGCCTTTTGATTCAACGACTGGTGTCCTGACCTCACAAAACCATCCCAGAATTGTTCACATGTCTCCCAGGTGCTAGAAACTGCAAAGCCCAGCACTTTCCATAACAACATACACAAAGCTAGCTCCAATCCTGCAATTACACAAGAGCCAGGGACACTGCTGCAGGTAATGAGTCATGTCAAGAAGGATTCCAGTTTGTCTTTTGGGTAATTTAAAGCAGAGGCAATGAATCACTGTGTTAGAAGAAACTACTTTGGTATTAGACAAAACCACATGGAGCTTAGGGCAAATTTCAAATTTGCCACTTCAGCAGTAGCAAATTAGTATTAAATTCAGTTGTATGTGACTAAAAACCCCCAAATAAGCACTTAGCTAGCTAAGCTGTAGCCCTGATTTCTGCATCCCAGCTAGTAGGAAGAAGGAACTGGAGGCCCCATTCTTCTAAGGACAACTGTCAGTAGTCTCCCACGTCATGCATACTTAGAGCTGATGGGCCAGAACTTAGTGAAATGTCCCTGCCAAGGCTCAAGGAAGGCTGGGACATACAGCTTCCACCCCGGGTGCCCTGCTAAAAACCAGATATTCTCTTGCAAGAAAAAAAAAAAAAAAAAAAAAAAGGCTGGACATGGTGGCTCACATCTGTAATCCCAGCACTTTGGGAGGCTGAGGCGGGCGGATCATGAGTTCAAGAGTTCAAGACCAGCCTGACCAAAATAGTGAAACCCCATCTCTACTAAAAATACAAAAATTAGCTGGGCGTGGTGGCATGCGCCTGTAATCCCAGCTACTCCGGAGGCTGAGGCAGGAGAATCACTTGAACCTGGAAGGCGGAGGTTGCAGTGAGCCAAGATTGCGCCACTGCACTCCAGCCTGGGCAACAGAGCAAGACTTTGTCTCAAAAAATAAAAATTAAAAAAAGGCAGAGGAGATATTGTATAGAAATTAAGTATCTGTTTCATTCCCTTCCTAACTATGGGACTATGGGTAATAATTTTGTGCTAAAATCTTCTTCTGTGATTTAAGATAATACTTCCTTTGGTGTGGATTATTTTGCTTAACCTCAGCGGTGTCTGACACTGTTCAGCACAAGCTCTTTCCTGAAACAATCTATTCTTCCTGTGACTTCCATGGCAGGATACTCTCCTGATTTTGCTCTGACTTTTCTAGTTCTTCTCAATTTTTGTTGTTAATAGTGTTGTCTCCTCTTCCTCTTTCTGTTTCTTAGTGCTCCCATTGGTTCTGTCCTGGAACAGCTTCTTCCTCACTTCTCACTTTATCCATTTTCCTCACTGTTACACATGGTGGAAGGAAGTATAGTGCACATTTATTGAATGCTTACTATACACTAGGAACTATAAGTGTGTTATATATAGCATCTCACTTAATCCTATCAACAATCCCAAAGCTAAATACCATTGTTATTGATGGAGGTTAGTGTCATCTGTCCACTGTTGAGCAATGCCAGGTTTGGATTTTAGTCCAGGACTGTCTGACTCCATGGATTTTGAGCTTACTACCACACCCACCCATCTTTCTGCAACCATGTAAAAGGAAAACCCTACCAGGTCCCAGCACATACTCATTTGCTTACTGGATACATCCACTGATGATCATGCACACATTTCAAACCCAAGATGTCCCCGAGTAAACTCCTGGTTCTTTCATCAACTATTTATTGAGCACTTTTTATGTGCCAGGCACTGCTGCAGGTGCTGAATCTACTGAAGTAACCAATAGAAACAGTCTCTAATTTCATGAAATTTACTGTTTAGCTGAAGGGACAAACAGTGAAAGAAACAACATCAGTTTGTGAGAAACACTACAAAAAATGAAGCAGGCTAAATGGATAGAGAGATGGAGAGGGCTGTACGGTGTGTGGAATAATGGCCCCACAAAGATGCAAACCCTCTAATCCCTAGAAACTGACATGGAACAGGGAATTTTACAGGTGTGGTTAAGGTTAAGGGTCTCGAGGTGGGGAATTTATCTAGAATAACGTAGATGAACCCAGTATCATCACATGGGCCCTCAAAAGTGAAAGGTTAGAGGTATGTGACAAGGACAATGGAAGAAGATGCAGAAGAAATTTAAAGCATGAGGGAGACTTGACTGCCATTGCTAGCTTTGAAGATGGAGGAAGGGGCCACAAGCCAAGGAATGTGGCATCTCACAGAAGCTAGGAATGGTTGTCAGTTTACAATCAGTAAGAAAATGGGGACACAAATTTCTGCTGCTTTAAGCCACTAAATTCTGATATTTTTTTCCAGCAGCAACAGAAGACTAATGCAGGTTATTTCTTTTTTTGTTTTTTTTTTTTTTTTTTTTTGAGACAGGGTCTTGTTCAGTTGCCCAGGCTGGAGTGCAGTGGCGTGATCTTGGCTCACTGCAAGCTCTGCCTCCCGGGTTCACGCCATTCTCCTGCCTCAGCCTCCCGAGTAGCTGGGACTACAGGTGCCCGCCACCATGCCCGGCTAATTTTTTTGTATTTTTTAGTAGAGACAGGGTTTCACCATGTTAGCCAGGATGGTCTCGATCTCCTGACCTCGTGATCCACCCACCTCAGCCTCCCAAAGTGCTGGGATTACAGGCGTGAGCCACCGCACCTGGCCTAATGCAGGCTATTTTAAGTAGGGTGGCCAGAAAAGGCCACTGTAAACAAAGACCTGCAGAGATAGCTGAGAGAAGAGCTTCCCAGGCCAAAAGAAATGAGTCTGAAGTGAGATGAACTTGGAGTGCACAAGGAATAGTAAGGAGGTGAATGTATCTGGAGTGAGGGGAGAGCTGTGGGAGCTGAGAGAGCAGGAACAGCCTAGGCCAGCACATGTGGAGACGTGCAGGTCATGCAGCTTTGGATTTTATTCTAAGCATGATGAGAGGACAGGTCAGCAGGGGAGAATCATAACCTGACTTAGCTTGTAAGTTTGCCTGTGGGTGCTGTAATGAGAGTGGACTGGATGGGGCAAGTGTAGCAGGAAGGGAGTTCAATTAGGAGCCTCTTGATTGTTATCCAGCATTCTAGATAAGAGAAGACAGCTTGGACTAGGTTGAAAGGGGTGAAGTAACTGGTCACATATAGGATATATTTGAAAGTCAGAGTTCATTCTATTTTCTGATGACTTGGAAGTAGGGTGAGAAAGAGAGAAGCCAGGATGGGCAACTAAATGCATGGTGGTGCCAGACAATGACACGGATAAAAGTATGGTAGAAGAAAGTTGGGAGAGATCAAGAGTTGGGTTTTTTTAGACATAAGTTTTAGATGCCAAAGAGCCATCCAAGTCAAGATGTCAGGTTTTTAGGTATGTGAGTCTGAATTTAGGGACAGTTTGGAATGGAGGCATGTGGTAGGCAGATTTTAGTTACTCCCCAAAGATGTCCACATCCTAATTCCCAGAATCTGTATGTCATGTTACATGGCAAGGGGAGATTAAGGTAGCAGATAGAACTGAAGTTGCAAAACAGCTGACCTTAAAATAAAGAGATATCCTGGATTATCTAGGTGGACCCAATGTCATCAAGAGGATACTTAAATGAAAAAGAGAGAGGCAGAGGACTCAGAACCAGTGATATGGCATATTCAACTAGCCAATTCTGGCTTTGAAAAGGATGAAAGCTGGTTTTTGCAGTTGGCGGAAGTGGTCATGAGCCAAAGAATTGGGGCAGCCTTCTAAAATCTGGAAAAGACAAGGAAACAGATTCCTTCTGAGAGCCTCCAGAAAGGAACACAGCCCTGCCAACACCTTGAGCGTAGTTCAGCGAGAACAATTGCAGACTTCTGAGCTAAAAAGCTGTAAAATAATAAAAGGTGTGCTGTTTTAAGCCACAAAGTTTGTGGTAATTTGTTACATGTGCAATAAGAAATTAACATAAGGCAAAATTTCTCGGAAACTTATTTTTTCTTCAGTCTATCCTGTCTTGGTAAACGACATAAACTTCACCTGAAGTTTCACACGAAAGCAGAAATACGTGCCGTCCTTAATTCTTTCCTCTCCTTCATGTTCCTAATCCAGTTGCTGTCAAGTTCTCTAGATTCTACTTACTAAATATTTATTCAAAGTTACCCTCTGTCTCCTTTCTCTACACAGATCATGATCATCATCACCATTCCCCTTTGGGAGAGAAGACAATAGAAACCCACCATCTGTTCCCCATTTAGCAACCAGAATAAGTCTTCTAAAATGAATATTTCAAATTATTCCTCTCACCTTGAAACTCTTCAGTGGCTTGCTATTTCACTCCATAAATTCTCAACTGCTTGACATGGGTTAGAAGATCCTTCAGGGTTGCCTCTGCCTTCAGCCTTATTTCCTAACACTTGTCCTCACACTGAACTTCTTCCAGATCCTGGAAAGCATTAGGAGGCCTCTTCACTTCAGGTGTTGGCACTGGCCTTCCTCGTCCTCATGGAAAAGACCCTATCATTCGTTACTCCCTTCCCTATCTACCTTCAGGTTCCACACTGCTCCCTTCAGGTCGTTCTCAATCTCCTAAATTGTTAGCATCCTGATATCAGGAACTTTTGCTTCAAGACACTCATCACAATAGTGTTCTGTTTGTCTCCATGACAAACATGCTGCAGGGCTTTTGCCTGATTTGTTCAGTATGATATCTTCATTCCTAGCACCCAGCACATAATACGTGCTCAGCCAATATTTGTCAAATGGTAATTACTCACGAAGACCTGCGAATTACTATGTTTAAAATCTCTACCACGGTTCCTATGACATATTTAGTTAACCATTTCCTGGGAAGTCCGTATAATGGAGCATTAAGAAACTTCTAAAAAAATGCAATGTTTGTGCATATCACTAATTTTACATTCTTGACTTTTCCCCACTTTGGAGATGAACAGTAAGAGGTAAGTGAGAGACATTTTATTTTAATTTTTCTTGCATTTACCATGTCACTCAACAATCATTCAATAAGTATTTATTGATACTTGTGCCAATCACTAGGTGTTGAGAATACAGTAAGTGAATAAAATCGTCTGTTTTCATGGAGTTGGCAGAGTGTGTAGATAGGGTGAGATAAAGTCTGAAAGTAAACAAAAGTGAAAGCTATATTAAAATATCAGACAATAGGCCGGGCGCGGTGGCTTATGCCTGTAATCCCAGCACTTTGGGAGGCCAAGGCGGGCGGATCACGAGGTCAGGAGATCGAGACCATCCTGGCTAACACGGCGAAACCCCGTCTCTACTAAAAACACAAAAAAATTGCTGGGCGTGCTGGCGGGCGCCGGTAGTCCCAGCTACTCCGGAGGCCGAGGCTGGAGAATGGCGTGAACCCGGGAGGCGGAGCTTGCAGTGAGCCGAGATCACGCCACTGCACTCCAGCCTGGGTGACAGAGCGAGACTCCGTCTCAAAAAAAAATTAAAAAAAAATCAGACAGTAATAAGAGCCAGAGTCAGAAAGAAGTGTGTGTGTTGATCTTTTTTTTTTTTTTTTGCTTACAGAGATTGGGAAAACTCAAAGAATAAAACATCTAAGCAGGGACCAAGAGCAATCAGGGAGTCCGTATCATGTCACGGAGAAGCGTACAAGCTTTGGAATCTTGTTTTCTAAATTCGAATCGCAGGTTGCCAGTTACACCTGTATGCGACTCAACAAGTAATTTAACCTGTCTCTTAGCTGTAATACTACAAACCTCTGGCTTGTTAAGAGAAGATGCTCCGCGAGGAACTAAACACAGAAGGTTCTAACGCTGGGCCAAGACTGGGAAACGAACTCTGGAAACTCACCCCCGGCTCCCCAAGAGCATCTCTCCTCTGGCTGGAGCGCAGTTGATGATTGGCTACTTAACCCGTCCGTCCTTTCCCGCCCAGGGGTCCAATCCAATCCCACCCGGCTCCGCTCGGAGACAGTTCGCCGAGTGGGCGGTGTCCGTGACGTTTTCTGACGTGTTACGTCACGGTGGGCGGAAGTCGCGGCTACTGTTTTGAAATCGGGCCGCGGGGGGTCTCTCAAGCTGGTTGCGACTCTGAGGCCCCACAGCCTCCCAATTCCCGGCAGACCCCTGACACCTGCTCTCTGGCGCCTTCCGGCCTGAAGCTGCAGCCGCGCCATGTCCACCCCTCCGTTGGCCGCGTCAGGGATGGCGCCTGGGCCCTTCGCCGGGCCCCAGGCTCAGCAGGCCGCCCGGGAGGTCAACACGGCGTCGCTGTGCCGCATCGGGCAGGAGACAGTGCAGGACATCGTGTACCGCACCATGGAGATCTTCCAGCTCCTGAGGAACATGCAGGTAGGAAGGCGGGCGCGCGGGGCCAGGGGGATGCAGCTGGGAGGGAAAGGGGCGGTGGGGTCCGTAGATGTCAACGGGGCTGCCCTGGGCAAACCTTAGGTGTAGGGTCACCCCCATTCACACTCAAGAGTGTCCCCAAAAGTCGGAGCTGTAGAGGTGATGTTTTCCAGACCAGATTTCTGCAGAATTGAAGCCAATTTTTTTAGATTCAATCGGGCTCTTTAGTTACCCTGTAAACTCTCGCACCTTTCGAGGCAGAGATGGGTCGCACTCCACTTCACTCTTTAGGTTGCTTTAAATGTTTTTTCCAGCTTTTCTTCTGGGGAGGTCCAAGGAGTTGAAGAATTTACACTTTTTTTTTTTTTTTTAAAGTCCTCCCTTTTTTGGCATAGTTAATATACAGTAAACGACACTCACCTAAAGTTTTGACATATATGTGTACTGTACTCGGTATACTTGTGAAATTATCACGACAATCAAAATAGTGTACACATCATCCCAGAAAGTTTCTTCATACCCCTCTGACATCTTTGCTTCCCACCTTCCATCGCTAAGCAACCATTGATCTGCTTTCTGTAATCATAAATTAATTTGCATTTGCTAGAGTTTTATATAAATGGAGTCTACAGTATGTGGGCTTTTTTTTTTTGTCTGAGATCCTTCACTAAGCATGCATCAATAATTAACTTTTTATTGCTGAGTAATGTTCCATTGTATCAATATATCACCATTTGCGTACCTTTTCTTCTGTTGATGGACATTTGAGTTGTTTCCACTTTTTGGCTGTTATAAATAATGCTCTATGAACTTTTGCTGACAAATTTTTGTGTGAACATATGTGTCATTTCTCTTGGGCAGATTCAGGAATGGAATTGCTGGATCATGCAGTACATGTCTGTTTACTACTTAAGAAACTTTTCCAAAGTGGCATGAGCCATTTTACCTCCCGATTATTGCTAGTGGGAATGTAAACATTGCTGTTTGAGGGTTCTAGTTTCTCTTCATCCTCATCAACACCTGTTATGTCTTGATGCTTTCCAAACACTTCTCCCAGTCTATCCTGCCTTTTTATTCTTTTAATATTGTCTTTTGAAGAACAGACATTTTTAATTTTGATGGAATCCAGCTTACCGATTTGTTCTTTTATAGATTCTGCTTTTGGTGTCATACCTAAGAAATCTTTGACTGACCCAAGGTGACAAAGGGTTTCTGTTTTCTTCTAGAAGTTTTGTAGTTTCGAGTTTTATATTTAGGTCTACAACCTATATTTAGTTTTGTGAGTTTTTAAATACATATACATAGTGGCAGATACAGATCCAAGTTCATTGTTTTGCATTTGGATATCCAATTGTTCTAGCACCATTTTGCTGACCCATTTTTAATGCTTGCTTATGCTACCCACTACATGTGGTAGATATTATTCTTGTTTTACAGATGAAGATTCTGTACTTCAGAGATGTAAAGTGACTTGCCCAAACCTAGTCAGTGGTAGGGTAAATTTGAAACCAAGTTTTCAAAATCTTACAGCTCATATTTCTGTGGGTGTCCAAAAAAGTGTTTTATTGCTTTTTTTTTTTTTAAACTGGTCAAGATTTTTTTTTTCCTCCTGATTATAAGAGTAATTCAGTTTTGCGGAAATTTTTAAGACCATGTGAAATATAGTACAAAGGAGATCCAGGAGAAATTATGACATTCTTTGGCAATAATTTTAAAAAATGAATAGATTCATAACTAGAATCAGTAAGGTGCGGATTAAATAATGTCTCAGAATTTAGCATACTTTAAAAAAATTTTTGTCCTGTTATATGCAAAGCACCGAATAATACACGTTAGAGGAGCAGTTTTAAGGAGTATTTTTATCACTATTTTACAGTGAAGGAAACTGAGGTTTAACGAGAGAAAAAATAAATTACCCAACATCACACACGACTAATAGCTCTTCCTACTAACCTCTTTTTAATACTAACTTGCTGTCAATGTGCATTATTAAAAGATATAATACAGGTTCATGTTCTACGCAGAAAGAACTAAACTTTTTCAAGAGAAGTATTTTATCAATAACTAGATTACACGTGGACCTGCATTCAAAGCCAACTTGTTTTTAAAGTTTTTTTGTCTGTAAGTTTATTCAATGCAAAATAAACCTCTCCAGTTTTACTGAGGTGGCTGACCACGTCCACGACCAAATCCGCCTCTAAAATGGAATTCGGTTGTTGACCCAGCCCCAGCCTCTGCTTTCTTGTCGGCACCAGTGGGCACAGCACTCCGTCTGTAGGTATCTCTGCTGGCTTCCCCTCTTGTGAGTCTTGCAGGTCGCTCACCCTCCAGACCTTTAGGCCGAGGCCGGCCAGTCTCTGGATGGCTGCGGTGTAGGGTGGCAGGAACAATCTCAGGGGGCAGATGAAGGTAATCACGGAGATACTGGATACCCTCATTGGTAAGGTACCAGTAGAAATGTCTCCAGGCAAACTGTTCCTTCACGTAGCCTCAGGACTTGAGAGACTCCATGGCCTTCATGACATGAAGGTTGGACACATTCTTGTCTGCCAGCTCCGGGTGCTTAGGCATGTGGAATCCTTCTTGGCCACCATGATTCCCTCCTTAAAAAGGAGTTCATAGGCTGGCGCAGTGGCTCACGCCTGTAAACCCAGCACTTTGAGAGGCCGAGGTGGGCAAATCACGAGGTCAGGAATTCGAGACCAGCCTAGCCAACATGGTGAAACCACATCTCTACTAAAAATACAAAAATTAGCCGGGCATGGTGGCGGGCGCCTGTTATCCCAGCTACTCGGGAGGCTGGGGCAGGAGAATCGCTTGAATCCAGGAGGCGGAGGTTGCAGTGAGCAGAGATCGCGCCACTGCACTCCAGGCTGGGGACAGAGCGAGACTCTTGTCTCAAAAAAAAGGAGTTCATAAATGGCAATACGTTTCTTCTTAAGCTTCAACATTTCGGCCTCTGTAAGGTCTGGGACCCAAAGCCAGCTTTTGAGGGACTGTGATAATTATATGTGTGCTTTCCTTTTGGTGAAATCTGTGATCACTCATCTAAGACCCTTTGGGGCCTATCATAATTGGCTGAAAAGATAACAACGGGCTCCTTCATTTCCAAAACACTAGAAGAGGTGATAGAAATAGGATATTCTTAACTACATATAACCTAGTGATTTGTTAATACATTTTTAGTATTAACATTTTAAAATAATCCTCTGTATTATTGATCTATGAGAGTAAAGTGCTGTGAATACAAACTGCTAAGAATTTTTCTAAGCATTTAAAGAAGTGGTTCCTGGTATACACTAGATGTCCGTTAGCCACTTGAGAGTCTGATGAAAACTGTGAACTCTCTTCTGAGAAAAATATACATACACATGCATTTTGAAAATTTCAGGGGTTAAAGGAAGATTTAGGGATACTCCCCAAGTATCCTTAAATCTCAGATTAAGAGTCCTTGTGGAAGATACCATTGCTTTTGTTCTGTTTATTATTCTTTGAATCTTTAATTTTTTAAATACATAGTACATTCAGAATTTAGGAATAAAAAAGGACAGTGCAGTGAACATTTTCCCTCCCATTCCTATCTCTTATACTATGTACCTAGCTCCTCTCCACAGGCAGTGATTGTGAGTGATTCTTACTATTTTTGTGTATCTTTCCAGATATTCTCTGCATATTAAGCAAATGTTTATGTATATTGTTTCGTTTTCCCCCTTTTTGCACAGATAATAGTATGTTATACATAACCATTTTGTACCTTGCTTTTTTCAGCTGATATATTTTGGAATTTGTCCATGCCCATACAGAAAATACTCCCTTTTTATAGTATATAGTTTACACTGCATGGAAATACTGTAATTTGTTAAACCAGTTCTTTAGTGAGGGCATTTGGCTGTTTTTCATCTTTCCCTGTTAGGCTGCAGCAAATACCCTCCTACACAGATTTGCACGTATACCTGTAGGATACGTTTTTAGAAATAGCTATGTGCTTTTGTAATTAGATACATTTTGATGAACTGTTCTCCGCAGAGATTGTACTAATTTATGCTACGGCCTAAGACCAGCAGAGTGAGTTACATCTTTTTTGGATCTTTGATCACTTGGTAGGTGAAAATTCTACTTTACATTTCTCCTAGTTTGACTGAGTTTGAACATCCCTTAAAATATTCTAATCATTTATATTTTTTTCCTGCTAAATGGTTGTTCACTTATTATTTACCCATTTCTCTGTCTTTTTTTTTCGTCTTTTTTTACCTACCTTAATTGTAGGATTTAGCTACAACTTGCAGTTATTTTTTTTCCCAGTCTTTTACCTTTTGGCTCTGCTAATGGTAGTTTTGCCATGCATTATTTTTTTAAGTAGTTGAATGTATTAGTCTTTTAGGACTTATAGGCCTTATGCCTAGTTAGAAAGGTCTTCCCCACTCAAATTAGGAAGAATTCTATAATTTTTAAAATTTCAGTCTTTACATTTAAAACTATGATCCTTATGGAATTTATCCTATAAAATGTGAGGTCTGGGCCTAGCCTTAACTTTTTCAAAAGGTTCACTGAATAATTCACTTGCTTCTTCCAGTGATTTCAGGTAGCTTTTATATAAGTGAATTTGTTTCTGGATGTTCCATTCTATTCCACGTAGCTGCCTATCTTTTGTGTATTAATGCAAAACATTCTTATAATTTGTCAGGATCTGTTACACTTATTTTTCAGAATTTCCCTGGCTATTCTTGCGTATTTTTCCACATGTATTTAGAATTAGCTTATTCTAAGAAAAAGTCTGTTAGCATTTTTATTAGGTTCATTCAGCCTAGAAAGACTTGACATCGTTATGATGTTGACTCTTACTAACCAAGAACATGGAGTATTCTTTTTCTGTTTTCTTATAACGTATCTTAAATTTTCATTTTTATCTTGAGATTTTAAAAGTTTTTTTCTAGATATTTTATCTTTTCTGTTGCCATTGTAAATGGGGTCTTCTTTTCCCACGTTTTTGTTTGTGTTATAGATGAAAGCAGAGCTATTGCTTTCTCTTTGGACCTACTTCCTTATTGAATTCTTTTATTTTTAGTAGCACATTATCATATTATTTGTAAATAGATTATGATGCTTTCTTTTTAATGTTTCAACATGTTTTTTTCTCTTTCTTCTCTAATTGCATTGGCTAGTGCTTCCAGAACAGTGTTCACTTACAGAATTAGGGTCTTAGTAGACATCCTTTTCTGTTTCTGACCTTACTTGGAATGCTTCTAATGATTCCACATTAATCGTGGTGCTGACTTTTTAACTGAAATAAATGTATTTTATCACATATTGAGGATTTTTTATTGAGTTTTATTTTGATTTTTTAAATGGGTGTCGAATTTAGTTGAATGCCTTCTTGGTGTCTATGGATATGATCATGTATTTATGGGTTTTCATCCATACTCATGAGTGAGATGGTTACTGATGAACTTTTCAGCTGAACAGTTACACCATGGTATATACCAAGGGATCTTAGGCATTTTTACTGTGTATAATCTTTACTATGGAAACCTTGTCTCTCTCATGTTTACTGCTCTATCCCAGATTCTAGAAAAGTACTGACACATGAAAGTTGTGTGGTATTACTTTTTTAATGATTTAGTAAGTTAAGTTTGTAAGTTTGGATATTAGATTAACATCTAGTATCTTTCTAAGTCAGCAAATTTGGGAAGCGTGATTCTTTGCATTTCAAAAGGATTTTTTTTCTTTTTATTATTCTTTAAGTTTTAGGGTACATGTGCACAACGTGCAAGTTTGTTACATATGTATACATGTGCCATGTTGGTGTGCTGCACCCATTAACTTGTCATTTAACATTAGGTATATCTCCTAATGCTATCCCTCTCCTCACCCCCCACCCCACAACAGGCCCTGGTGTCTGATGTTCCCTTTCCTGTGTCCATGTGTTCTCATTGTTCAGCTCCCACCTATGAGTGAGAACATGCAGTGTTTGGTTTTTTGTCCTTGCGATAGTTTGCTGAGAATGATGGTTTCCAGCTTCATCCATGTCCCTACAAAGGACATGAACTCATCATTTTTTATGGCTGCATAGTATTCCATGGTGTATATGTACCACATTTTCTTAATCCAGTCTATCATTGTTGGACATTTGGCTTGGTTCCAAGTCTTTGCTATTGTGAATAGTACTGCAATAAACATATGTGTGCACATGTCTTTATAGCAGCATGATTTATAATCCTTTGGATATATACCCAGTAATGGGATGGCTGGGTCAAATGGTATTTCTAGTTCTAGATCTCTGAGGAATCACCACACTGACTTCCACAATGGTTGAACTAGTTTACAGTCCCACCAACAGTGTAAAAGTGTTCCTATTTCTCCACATCCTCTCCAGCACCTGTTGTTTCCTGACTTTTTAATGATGGCCATTCTAACTGGTGTGAGATGGTATCTCATTGTGGTTTTGATTTGCATTTCTCTGATGGCCAGTGATGATGAGCATCTTTTCATGTGTCTTTTGGCTGCATAAATGTCTTCTTTTGAGAAGTGTCTGTTCATATGCTTCATCCACTTGTTGATGGGGTTGTCTTTTTCTCGTAAATTTGTTTGAGTTCATTGTAGATTCTGGATATTAGCCCTTTGTCAGATGAGTAGATTGCAAAAATTTTCTCCTATTCTGTAGGTTGCCTGTTCACTCTGATGGTAGTTTCTTTTGCTGTGCAGAAGCTCTTTAGTTTAATTAGATCCCTTTTGTCAATTTTGGCTTTTGTTGCCATTGCTTTTGGTGTTTTAGACATGAAGTCCTTGCCCATGCCTATGTCCTGAATGGTATTGCCTAGGTTTTCTTCCAGGGTTTTTATGGTTTTAGGTCTAAGATTAAAGTCTTTAATCCATCTTGAATTAATTTTTGTATAAAATGTAAGGAAGGGATCCAGTTTCAGCTTTCTACATATGGCTAGCCAGTTTTCCCAGCACTGTTTATTAAATAGGGAATCCTTTCCCCATTGCTTGTTTTTGTCAGGTTTGTTAAATATCAGATGGTTGTAGATATGCAGCATTATTTCTGAGGGCTCTGTTCTGTTCCATTGGTCTATATCTGTGTTTTGGTACCAGTACCATGCTGTTTTAGTTACTGTAGCCTTGTAGTATAGTTTGAAGTCAGGTAGCGTGATGCCCCCAGCTTTGTTCTTTTGGCTTAGGATTGACTTGGCAATGCGGGCTCTTTTTTGGTTCCATATGAACTTTAAAGTAGTTTTTTCCAATTCTGTGAAGAAAGTCATTGGTAGCTTGATGGGGATGGCATTGAATCTATAAATTACCTTGGGCAGTATGGCCATTTTCACGATATTGATTCTTCCTATCCATGAGCATGGAATGTCCTTCCATTGGTTTGTATCCTCTTTTATTTCATTGAGCAGTGGTTTGTAGTTCTCCTTGAAGAGGTCCTTCACATCCCTTGTAAGTTGGATTCCTAAGTATTTTATTCTCTTTGAAGCAATTGTGAATGGGAGTTCACTCATGATTTGGCTCTCTGTTATTGGTGTATAAGAATGCTTGTGATTTTTGCACATTGATTTTGTATCCTGAGACTTTGCTGAAGTTGCTTATCAGCTTAAGGAGATTTTGGGCTGAGACAGTGGGGTTTTCTAGATATACAATCATGTCATCTGCATATGGACAATTTGACTTCCTCTTTTCCTAATTGAATACCCTTTATTTCTTTCTCCTGCCTGATTGCCCTGGCCAGAACTTCCAACACTATGTTGAATAGGAGTGGTGAGAGAGGGCATCCCTGTCTTGTGCCAGTTTTCAAAGGGAATGCTTCCAGTTTTTGCCCATTCAGTATGATATTGGCTGTGGGTTTGTCATAAATAGCTCTTATTATTTTGAGATACATCCCATCAATACCTAATTTATTGAGAGTTTTTTGCATGAAGGGCTGTTGAATTTTGTCAAAGGCCTTTTCTGCATCTATTGAGATAATCGTGTGGTTTTTGTCATTGGTTCTGTTTATATGCTGAATTACATTTATTGATTTGCGTATGTTGAACCAGCCTTGTGGATGAAGCCAACTTGATCATGGTGGATAAGCTTTTTGATGTGCTGCTGGATTCGGTTTGCCAGAATTTTATTGAGGATTTTTACATCAATGTTCATCAGGGATATTGGTCTAAAATTCTCTTTTTTTGGTTATGTCTCTGCCAGGCTTTGGTATCAGGATGATGCTGGCCTCATAAAATGAATTAGGGAGGATTCCCTCTTTTTCTATTGATTGGAATAGTTTCAGAAGGAATGGTACCAGCTCCTCCTTGTACCTCTCGTAGAATTCAGCTGTGAATCCATCTGGTCCTGGACTTTTCTTGGTTGGTAAGCTATTAATTATTCCCTCAATTTCAGAGCCTGTTATTGGTCTATTCAGAGATATAACTTCTTTCTAGTTTAGTCTTGGGAGAGTGTATGTGTCAAGGAATTTATCCATTTCTTCCAGATTTTCTAGTTTATTTGCATAGAGGTGTTTGTAGTATTCTCTGATGGTAGTTTGTATTTCTGTAGGATCGGTGGTGATATCCCCGCTATCATTTTTTATTGCATCTATTTGATTCTTCTCTCTTTTCTTCTTTATTAGTCTTGCTGGCCGTCTATCAATTTTGTTGATCTTTTCAAAAAAACAGCTCCTTGATTCATTGATTTTTTGAAGGGTTTTTGTGTCTCTATTTCCTTCAGTTCTGCTCTGATCTTAGTTATTTCTTGCCTTATGCTAACTTTTGAATGTGTTTGCTCTTGCTTCTCTAGTTGTTTTAATTGTGATGTTAGGGTGTCAATTTTAGATCTTTCCTGCTTTCTCTTGTGGGCATTTAGTGTTATAAATTTCCCTCTACACACTGCTTTGAATGTGTCCCAGAGATTCTGGTATGTTGTGTCTTTGTTCTCATTGGTTTCAAAGAACATCTTTATTTTCTGCCTTCATTTCGTTATGTACCCAGTAGTCATTCAGGAGCAGGTTGTTCAGTTTCCATGTAGTTGAGTGGTTTGGAGTGAATTTCTTAATCCTGAGTTCTAGTTTGATTGCACTGTGGTCTGGGAGACAGTTTGTTATAATTTCTGTTCTTTTACATTTGCTGAGGAGTGCTTTACTTCCAACTATGTGGTCAATTTTGGAATAGGTGTGGTGTGGTGCTGAAAAGAATGTACATTCTGTTGATTTGGGGTGGAGAGTTCTGTAGATGTCTATTAGGTCCGCTGGGTGCAGAGCTGAATTCAATTCCTGGATGTCCTTGTTAACTTTCTGTGTCATGTTGACAGTGGGGTGTTAAAGTCTCCTATTATTATTGTGTGGGAGTCTAAGTCTCTTTGTAGGTCTCTAAGGACTTGCTTTATGAATCTGGGTGCTCCTGTATTGGGTGCATATATATTTAGGATAGTTAGCTCTTCTTGTTGAATTGATCCCTTTACCATTATGTAGTGGCCTTCTTTGTCTCTTTTGATCTTTGTTGGCTTAAAGTCTGTTTTATCAGAGACTAGGATTGCAACCCCTGCCTTTTTTTATTTACCATTTGCTTGGTAGATCTTCCTCCATCCCTTTATTTTGAGCCTATGTGTGTCTCTGCACGTGAGATGGGTTTCCTGAATACAGCACACTGATGGGTCTTGACTCTATCCAATTTGCCAGTCTGTGTCTTTTAATTGGAGCATTTAGCCCATTTACATTTAAAGTTAATATTGTTATGTGTGAATTTGATCCTGTCATTATGATGTTAGCTGGTTATTTTGCTTGTTAGTTGATGCAGTTTCTTCCTAGCCTCGATGGTCTTTACAATTTGGCATGTTTTTGCAGTGGCTGGTACCGGGTGTTCCTTTCCATGTTTAGTGCTTCCTTCAGGAGCTCTTTCAGGGCAGGCCTGGTGGTGACAAAATCTCTTAGCATTTGCTTGTCTGTAAAGGATTTTATTTCTCCTTCACTTATGAAGCTTAGTTTAGCTGGATATGAAATTGTGTGTTGAAAATTCTTTTCTTTAAGAATGTTGAATATTGGCCCCCACTCTCTTCTGGCTTGTAGAGTTTCTGCCAAGAGATCAGCTGTTAGTCTGATGGGCTTCTCTTTGTGGGTAACCCGACCTTTCTCTCTGGCTGCCCTTGACATTTTTTCCTTCATTTCAACTTTGGTGAATCTGACAATTATGTGTCTTAGAGTTGCTCTGCTCGAGGAGTATCTTTGTGGTGTTCTCTGCATTTCCTGAATTTGAATGTTGGCCTACCTTGCTAGATTGGGGAAGTTCTCCTGGATAATATCCTGCAGAGTGTTTTGCAACTTGGTTCCATTCTCCCCATCACTTTCAGGTACACCAGTGAGATGTAGATTTGGTCTTTTCACGTAGTCCCATATTTCTTGGAGGCTTTGTTCGTTTCTTTTTATTCTTTTTTCTCTAAACTTTTCTTCTCACGTCATTTCATTCAGTTGATCTTCCACTACTGATACTCTTTCTTCCAGTTGATCAAATCAGCTACTGAGGCTTGTGCATTCATCACGTAGTCCTCATGCCATGGTTTTCAGCTCCGTCAGGTCCTTTAAGGACTTCTCTGCATTGGTTATGCTAGTTAGTCATTCGTCTAATCTTTTTTTCAAGATTTTAACTTCTTTGCCATGGGTTCGAACTTCCTCCTTTAGCTCGGACTAGTTTGATCGTCTGAAGCCTTCTTCTCTCAACTCATCAAAGTCATTCTCCGTCCAGCTTTGTTCTGTTGCTGGTTAGGAGCTGCGTTCCTTTGGAGGAGGAGAGGCGCTCTGATTTTTAGAATTTTCAGTTTTTCTGCTCTGTTTTTTCCCCATCTTTGTGGTTTTATCTACCTTTGGTCTTTGATAATGGTGACGTACAGATGGGGTTTTGGTGTGGATGTCCTTTCTGTTTGTTAGTTTTCTTTCTAACAGTCAGGACCCTCAGCTGCAGGTCTGTTGAAGTTTGCCGGAGGTCCACTCCAGACCCTGTTTGCCTGGATATCAGCAGCGGAGGCTGCA
>NW_026652284.1:97731225-97787473 GCF_009828535.3 Hylobates moloch
TTTTCTGCATCTATTGAGATAATCATGTGGTTTTTGTCATTGGTTCTGTTTATATGCTGAATTACATTTATTGATTTGCGTATGTTGAACCAGCCTTGCGGATGAAGCCCACTTGATCATGGTGGATAAGCTTTTTGATGTGCTGCTAGATTCGGTTTGCCAGAATTTTATTGAGGATTTTTACATCAATGTTCATCAGGGATATTGGTCTAAAATTCTCTTTTTTTGGTTATGTCTCTGCCAGGCTTTGGTATCAGGATGATGCTGGCCTCATAAAATGAATTAGGGAGGATTCCCTCTTTTTCTATTGATTGGAATAGTTTCAGAAGGAATGGTACCAGCTCCTCCTTGTACCTCTCGTAGAATTCAGCTGTGAATCTATCTGGTCCTGGACTTTTCTTGGTTGGTAAGCTATTAATTATTCCCTCAATTTCAGAGCCTGTTATTGGTCTATTCAGAGATACAACTTCTTCCTAGTTTAGTCTTGGGAGAGTGTATGTGTCAGGGAATTTATCCATTTCTTCCAGATTTTCTAGTTTATTTGCATAAAGGTGTTTGTAGTATTCTCTGATGGTAGTTTGTATTTCTGTGGGATCGGTGGTGATATCCCCTCTATCATTTTTTATTGCATCTATTTGATTCTTCTCTCCTTTCTTCTTTATTAGTCTTGCTGGCCGTCTATCAATTTTGTTGATTTTTTCAAAAAAACAGCTCCTTGATTCATTGATTTTTTGAAGGGTTTTTGTGTCTCTATTTCCTTCAGTTCTGCTCTGATCTTAGTTATTTCTTGCCTTATGCTAACTTTTGAATGTGTTTGCTCTTGCTTCTCTAGTTGTTTTAATTGTGATGTTAGGGTGTCAATTTTAGATCTTTCCTGCTTTCTCTTGTGGGCATTTAGTGTTATAAATTTCCCTCTACACACTGCTTTGAATGTGTCCCAGAGATTCTGGTATGTTGTGTCTTTGTTCTCATTGGTTTCAAAGAACATCTTTATTTTCTGCCTTCATTTCGTTATGTACCCAGTAGTCATTCAGGAGCAGGTTGTTCAGTTTCCATGTAGTTGAGTGGTTTGGAGTGAATTTCTTAATCCTGAGTTCTAGTTTGATTGCACTGTGGTCTGGGAGACAGTTTGTTATAATTTTTGTTCTTTTACATTTGCTGAGGAGTGCTTTACTTCCAACTATGTGGTCAATTTTGGAATAGGTGTGGTGTGGTGCTGAAAAGAATGTACATTCTGTTGATTTGGGGTGGAGAGTTCTGTAGATGTCTATTAGGTCCGCTGGGTGCAGAGCTGAATTCAATTCCTGGATGTCCTTGTTAACTTTCTGTGTCATGTTGACAGTGGGGTGTTAAAGTCTCCTATTATTATTGTGTGGGAGTCTAAGTCTCTTTGTAGGTCTCTAAGGACTTGCTTTATGAATCTGGGTGCTCCTGTATTGGGTGCATATATATTTAGGATAGTTAGCTCTTCTTGTTGAATTGATCCCTTTACCATTATGTAGTGGCCTTCTTTGTCTCTTTTGATCTTTGTTGGCTTAAAGTCTGTTTTATCAGAGACTAGGATTGCAACCTGTGCCTTTTTTTATTTACCATTTGCTTGGTAGATCTTCCTCCATCCCTTTATTTTGCGCCTATGTGTGTCTCTGCACGTGAGATGGGTTTCCTGAATACAGCACACTGATGGGTCTTGACTCTATCCAATTTGCCAGTCTGTGTCTTTTAATTGGAGCATTTAGCCCATTTACATTTAAAGTTAATATTGTTATGTGTGAATTTGATCCTGTCATTATGATGTTAGCTGGTTATTTTGCTTGTTAGTTGATGCAGTTTCTTCCTAGCCTCGATGGTCTTTACAATTTGGCATGTTTTTGCAGTGGCTGGTACCGGGTGTTCCTTTCCATGTTTAGTGCTTCCTTCAGGAGCTCTTTCAGGGCAGGCCTGGTGGTGACAAAATCTCTTAGCATTTGCTTGTCTGTAAAGGATTTTATTTCTCCTTCACTTATGAAGCTTAGTTTAGCTGGATATGAAATTGTGTGTTGAAAATTCTTTTCTTTAAGAATGTTGAATATTGGCCCCCACTCTCTTCTGGCTTGTAGAGTTTCTGCCAAGAGATCAGCTGTTAGTCTGATGGGCTTCCCTTTGTGGGTAACCCGACCTTTCTCTCTGGCTGTCCTTGACATTTTTTCCTTCATTTCAACTTTGGTGAATCTGACAATTATGTGTCTTAGAGTTGCTCTGCTCGAGGAGTATCTTTGTGGTGTTCTCTGCATTTCCTGAATTTGAATGTTGGCCTACCTTGCTAGATTGGGGAAGTTCTCCTGGATAATATCCTGCAGAGTGTTTTGCAACTTGGTTCCATTCTCCCCATCACTTTCAGGTACACCAGTGAGATGTAGATTTGGTCTTTTCACGTAGTCCCATATTTCTTGGAGGCTTTGTTCGTTTCTTTTTATTCTTTTTTCTCTAAACTTTTCTTCTCACGTCATTTCATTCAGTTGATCTTCCATTACTGATACTCTTTCTTCCAGTTGATCAAATCAGCTACTGAGGCTTGTGCATTCATCACGTAGTCCTCATGCCATGGCTTTCAGCTCCGTCAGGTCCTTTAAGGACTTCTCTGCATTGGTTATGCTAGTTAGTCATTCGTCTAATCTTTTTTTCAAGATTTTAACTTCTTTGCCATGGGTTCGAACTTCCTCCTTTAGCTCGGAGTAGTTTGATCGTCTGAAGCCTTCTTCTCTCAACTCATCAAAGTCATTCTCCGTCCAGCTTTGTTCTGTTGCTGGTTAGGAGCTGCGTTCCTTTGGAGGAGGAGAGGCGCTCTGATTTTTAGAATTTTCAGTTTTTCTGCTCTGTTTTTTCCCCATCTTTGTGGTTTTATCTACCTTTGGTCTTTGATAATGGTGACGTACAGATGGGGTTTTGGTGTGGATGTCCTTTCTGTTTGTTAGTTTTCTTTCTAACAGTCAGGACCCTCAGCTGCAGGTCTGTTGAAGTTTGCCGGAGGTCCACTCCAGACCCTGTTTGCCTGGATATCAGCAGCGGAGGCTGCAGAACAGCAGATATTGGTGAACAGCAAATGTTGCTGCCTGATCATTCCTATGCAAGTTCTGTCTCAGAGGAGTACCCAGCTGTGTGAGGTGTCAGTCTGCCCCTACTGGAGGGTGCCTCCCGTTAGGCTACTCGGGGGTCAGGGACCCACTTGAGGAGGCAGTCTGTCTGTTCTCCAATCTCAAGCTGCGTGCTGGGAGAACCACGACTGTCTTCAAAGCTGTCAGACAGGGATATTTAAGTCTGCAGAGGTTTCTGCTACCTTTTGTTTGGCTATGCCCTGCCCCCAGAGGTGGAGTCTACAGAGGCAGGCAGGCCTCCTTGAGCTGCAGTGGGCTCCACCCTGTTCGAGCTTCCCGATTGCTTTGTTTATCTACTCAAGCCTGGGCAATGGCGGGCGCCCCTTCCCCACCCTCACTGCCACCTTGCAGTTTGATCTCAGACTGCTGTGCTAGCAATGAGTGAGACTTCGTGGGCATAGGACCCTTCGAGCCAGGCACAGGATATAATCTCCTGGTGTGCTGTTTGCTAAGACTGTCGGAAAAGTGCAGTATTAGAGTGGGAGTGACCCGATTTTCCAGGTGCCATCTGTCACCCCTTTCCTTGACTAGGAAAGGGAATTCCCTGACCCCTTGCGCCTCCCGGGTGAGGCAATGCCTCGCCCTGCTTCGGCTCAGGCTCGGTGCACTGCACCCACTGTCCTGCACCCACTGTCCAACAATCCCCATTGAGATGCACCCAGTACCTCAGTTGGAAATGCAGAAATCATTTGTCTTCTGTGTCGCTCACGCTGGGAGCTGTAGACTGGAGCTCTTCCTATTCGGCCATCTTGGCTCCCAAAGTTTCATGTTTTCTTTATGACAGTATTTATCAAGAGTTCTTTTACATAATACATCTTAATAAATTTTAAGTATAGATTTATGGGTAAAATAACTCACTAAAGTAAAATAATTCACACTGTACTTTAAAGCCTTCTATGTGTGTGCACTATGCTAAATATGGTGATATAAACCTAAGTTCTAGTCTTTACTAAGTAGAAAATATAGGCAAAGTATTAAACCTCATAATGCAATAATAAAGGTACAGAGTGCTGTTCTAGGCAAGACATAATCATCATGCTCCTTTTTGTCACCTAAACAAGAAAGCAAGGATCCACTTAAACTTTTGTCTGAATTTCTAGTTAGTGTCTGTGGAATTTCATAAACTGAGAGTTCATGAGGAGAAATCTTACATTGTACTGAGAAATGAACCCTTAATGCCTTTCTCTTTTAAAATGTTTTGACTAGTTCAGCCTTTGATATTTTATCACATTGCTTTGAGGCATTGTAGAGTGTTTTAATGCTTGAGAATTTCTGAAAATCCTAATAATATCGCACTTCAAATAATTTCAGGAGATCCATCTCCTTAACTCATAAACCATAACATTACAGGAAATTTAGAAGTATGAGAAAAGAAGAAAATAAATTATTCAAGCCTATTTATCTTACACATATTTTATCAACTACATATAGGGCTTTCCAGTCTTTTTTCATGTTTATGGTTTTAATCATTATATGTCCTGTTTTCTTTTCACTCCAAACATCGTATCATGCTTTTCTCTTTCTTTTTTTTTTTTTTTGGCATTCCTACCTCATTTGTTTAAAAAAGAAAAAAATGTAAACTGAGGCTTAGAAAGACTGGACTGATCGCCTAGCTATTAGATAGTAGATAGTCCCTTTGTTTTTAAATCACCTGATTCAAATCCCCAAATATATATATATGTGAATTCCTACAAATAAAAATGCCTGAATACTAGAAAACGTGGTACTGTATAAATAGTATTGATTGAAGTATTAGAGTGATGACACAGATCAAATTGTGGGAATAAAATATTGTACAGCTGTACAGAGAAAGATTTTGTTCTTGAGTTTCAGCAATGCACAAGTACATATTTAGTTATAAATTCTAAATAAATAGTCGATTTTTGTTTACCTGTCATTTTATTATTTCAATGTATACTTTTCTTCTTTTGATAAAATTCCTGAATTAAAAATATATCAATATCTAAGGCAGAGTTATGATCATAAGTTACTTGTAATAATTTATTAATGCTGTTCAAGTATAGATGGCACCCATATCTCCTATTTATTTTTTAAGTAAAACTTTAAATGACAGGTTTATATTTTAATGTGTGCCTTAAGCATCTTAATTATCTTATCAGAGTTAAGGTGTTTGGGGAATATTTTTGCAATACCAGCCATATATTCTTCATTTTCTTCCACTAAAATATCATAAGATTCACTTCCTTTTTTAAGTGTACTTTGTTTTTAACTTCTTGGTTGAGGTCAGCAGCATGCTGCATTTATATAATAGTAATATTAAAATTGTACTTTTTTTTAAAGTTACACTTCAAAAATTAAAGGGGAAAAAGTATTTCAAGTCAGAGGGTTTATCACAAAGTTTTTCTAGGTCTGTTTTATAGTAGTGAAACGGTATGCCAAGTTGTTAATAAATGGGCATGCATTACTCTTAAATTCTTAAAATCGAACTTGATCAGTTGTGAGAGACAGCTTACGTCTATGCATTGCCTAAAAATTGTTTCTGTTTGTTGGCTTTACTTATAGAAAATCTTGATTTTTTTTTCATTACTTTATATTTTTATTCTTTGTTTTTCCTGATAAGCTGCCAAATGGTGTCACTTACCACACTGGAACATATCAAGACCGGTTAACAAAGCTACAGGATAATCTTCGCCAACTTTCAGTTCTCTTCAGGAAGCTGAGATTGGTATATGACAAATGCAATGAAAACTGTGGCGGGATGGATCCCATTCCAGTCGAGGTAATTTTTTGTGATAGAGGGAGGATGAATATAAGGTGTGAACTAGTGTCAAGACAGTTGTTACTCTTTTTCCTCTCTCTCCTGTTTTAGCAATATTTCCAGGTTTTGAATTTTATTGGTTTTACTTTTGACCAGAGAAGTTGAAAATGTGATATATATGCATAAAATACTACTATATTTTTACATTAACAATTTCTTATAGACTTTGACAGGCTTATAGTAATTTTTGTTGTTGTTGGGAAGAAATGGTTTTCTGTGGCAATTTTTATTGCTGTCAGTATCTCCTTTTAATTAAGTCAGGGATATTTTTAGTAGGAATTTTAATAGTATCATATACTATTAAGGTGGTTTTCATGAAGTACTTTACAGATAAAATATTATTTTTATTATTGTTAATTTAGATTTTATATTTAGCCCAGTGGAATCACTATATTTTAAAAATATATTCTCTAAATTTAATCTTGGTCATACCTATTTAGTTATTTAGGCATATATTTCTATAAGTGACCCTTTCCTGTTGACAAATTATATCTCTGCCACCAAAGGAAGCTAGTAAGAGATGACCAGAGAAAAATTAAACTGCAAAAATACCTAAAAAGAAGGGATCAGAGATGTGGGAGAAAGATCAGAAATGTGGCCTACATTGTCAGATGCTGCAGAGAAGTCAGGGAAAATAAGAAATGAAAACTGTCCAGTAGATTTTGCTAGATGAAAATTGTTGGTATATTTGAGTAGAGCTTCAGTCAAATGGTAGCAGCGCAAAGTCCGATTGCAGTCGAGTGAAGATTAAACAGGAAATAAGAAGCTGGAGCTGGCAAGTGGATATCAGTCTTTCAAGAAGCTTTGAAAAAAATAAGAGAGGAAAGCAGTAGGTGGAAGGAGAGATGGAATTGAAGGTTTGCAGGGGAAAGAGGAGCTTCCCCCCAAATAGAAGAGACATGAACATGTTTGAATAATAAAGGAAGAAAGCTGTAGGGAGAGGTTGAGAGAAAGGTGTATAAATAATGAAGACAGGAGGGCAGAGTAATCAGGGCACAGGGATAGAGACTAATCGTCTTCAGGAGGAAGGACAGCTCTGCATTGAGAGACAGGAAAGAAAGAAAAGGAGAATGTAGACATGGGTGAGTTTATATATATATATCCCAAGAATTTGAAGAAGTATTATCAGGTGAATCCTAGTTTTACCAGTCATTTACCTTTGGCCTATTCTTGCATTGGTAATACACGATGGTAGAGGCTAGGTGATTCCCGAAGTCTGTCACACTTATGAGGTAAATTCCATCACTAACCATGCATACTTAATTATGATTTTGCTAGAAGTTTCATTGCTATATAAATTTGTTTCTCCTACAAAGAAAAAGTTCTCACAACTGAAAAAACTTAAGACATCTAGAAGTTTGCATAGACTCTGAAGTTTTAGATTGCAAGTTAATGACAATTATATAATACAGATCTGTGAAGTTCTTTTCTTTTTGTTACAGATGAAGGAAAGCCTGTTTTATCTATCTCAATAGGCTACAAATCTCTTAGGGGCAGGAATCACGTCTTGTTTGGCATTACTTTTATGTGTTTCATAATTAAATATTTGCTGATTGAATGAGTAGGGTTTTTTTACATTTTCATTTTATTTTATTTTATTTTTTGTTACTTCTCCCATCTTCCTGCTGGAAGTATTGTTTAGTTGTACATGACAACCAATGTTATAAAGGCTGTTTTGCGAAAGAAACCTGAAAGGGTAATGCATAGAATGCATTGAAATGGTCAACTATTAAAGCTCTTATTTCAGGCCATCACTTGAATTGAAATTTATTTTTATACAAATAAAAGTATAAAAATTGACCTTAATCTGATATATTCTTTATACCAGTGATTAGAAAACTTGAATTATATTTTCGACTTTTAATTTTTGTTAATCATTCCCAGCAACTTATTCCATATGTGGAAGAAGATGGCTCAAAGAATGATGATCGGGCTGGCCCACCTCGTTTTGCTAGTGAAGAGAGGCGAGAAATTGCTGAAGTAAATAAAGTGAGTTGTTAGTTGTTAGTTTTTACATTTTATGTTTTAGAGTTATAATAAAAATTACGAGGTAGTCTGATGTAACTCCAAAACATAATTTGAATTATCAAATTACATGAAGTCCTTTCTGCGGCAAACTTCACCTATTTAGAATACAGCCAAGAACTGAAAGGTAAGCAGAAATGCTGTCTGAATAGTCAGAAGAGAAATTGCAAAATTCATTTGATAAAGCTCTTAGAAGAGCTCCTTATTCACTTAGTCACAATCCATTTACTTTTTTCTTTTCTGGGCAGAATTCTACCTTTCTAGCTTATAGCATATTTGGAGCAGCAAATGATAAAAATTTACAAATATGAAATGTGAATGTCTCAACACCCGAATAAAAAATTTAGAGAATTATCCCAGCATTATTCTACTCCAACCCCACAAAAAGCTTGTAACTGGAATGTATTTATCACTGAATACTTTGAAAAGTCTGGAAGATAATGTTCAAATGGTTCTCGTGAAACAGAGAGAAATAGGGAAAGGTGTCAGTTCATTCTGTGGTGGAAATGTGGCCCCAGCTTAGCAAAACCTACCAGAGAAAGCATAGTGAATAAAACTATCAGCTTCACTCTTTCACTGACAAATATAGATTGCCCCTTCCTGAAATTCTTAATTCTAATTAATAGAACTCATCAGTGTATTAATAATCCACCACAGCCAAAGAGAGTCTTCTGAGGTATATGAAGATTTTATAGTTCAGTTTGTATGTATAATACATGATGTCAGTAAACTCCCTTGAAAAAAGATTTTCTCACATGTCTAAAAGACATCTGATAAAATTCAATACTGTTGCTGATTCAAAGGACACTTAAAACTATTAGCAAGACAGTGTTTTTTTTTTTAATCTTTTTCTTTTAGATAAATACCCAACATTTTTCATAAGGTGAAATATAGAAGTATCCTTATTAAAAACAAGCATGAAATAAGATGCTTTATACCACTATGTTTAATATTATTTTAGAAGTTATAGCCAGTACAAAAACACAGTGGACAAATGACAGTTGGGAGACAGGAGTTATTATTTATGAGCTTGTTAGAATGATCAAAGAAACTCAACTGATGAACAACTAGTCTATAAGAGTTCCGTAAAAGGGTCTAAGACAAGACTGATACCATGCTCTTACAATGTTGTAAACCTATTAGATTATAAGATTCTATTGACTCTTGTAACAATTAATATTAAGTAGATAGGAATTATGTCAATAATGTGTGTGAATAAACTTATTAAGATACATAAAGGAAGCTTTGAATGATTAAAAGAACATAAAGTTCTTGGATGAGCAATACATATTATAAAAATACCGGTCTTGATTACCTCACAGTTTTAATACAGTAACAATCCAAATCCTAATAAGAAAGCATGCAAAAATAATAGGATTTTAGTGCAATACCAATCAATAAACAAATCCAAATAAAACCCAAATGGAATTTTTTTCTTGAAAGTATACAAAAATATCAAAGAAAATGTTGATAAATATGACTAATAAAGCAGAATTCTTAGCTTCAAAAATTAAACTGTAATATGAAGCATATTATAAAAATGGTAATTAGGTGTATAATACTGGCACAAGAATAGGCAGATTAGTAAAATAATCTAGCCAGAAAAACAGCCTTCTTATTGTACGTGAGAATTTAATATGACAGAAGAGGGCTTGTGTGGAAAATTAGTCTTTAGAAATAGAAACTTTGGGGGCGAAATTAAGCTAGCTTTTACATTACACCATATATCAAAATGAATTTCAGAGTGAAAATAAGACCTGCTAAACAAAATATTGGATAATTTTTTAAGTATTTTAAAACTCGGAAGAAAGGAAAAAGATGGATAGATTTTATAAAATAAAATTTTATAACTTTTTTAAAAGGTGAAATACACATTTAGAAAACTACTTCCAAAAAATCTGATTGTAATACGTGACAATCATAATAAAAAACTCACAGTAAAAAATTGGTAGAGGGTGAAGAGGAGATTGGGAACTTTTAGTTTAGATCTTGAAAAATAACTGGTGTTTGGTAGTCTAGATATATGAGACATTCACTTATTAAGACGTGTTATGTGTTTCTGTTGATAAAATATGTATTACCTCAATAAATGTGTTCTGCTTATGTTTCTCTAATAAGGATTTTTTTATAAAATATAATGAAATATGTATATAAATAAAACACCATTATAATAATAACTGGTTTCAGAGTACCACATGTGTAACTAATGTAAATATAGTTTGTTCTGTACCATAGAGGATTTTATAATATTTTGTAAAAAATAAAGCTGTATAAATTCAGAAAGATACTTTTTCTATATTTACATTTCTCTTCAATTTTCATTAAGTTTCTTTTTTCCCAATTTGATAACTTAGAAATAACGTGTCTTTGACTCTTAAAAGTTCTCTTTTATAATCAAAATATGGTAATTCTTTGGCAGCATGTAACCAAAAAAAAAATCCTACTAGCTACTGACATAGAGTTTTGTGGATTTTAAGTAAAGGATATAATTGAAACAAGGATATGATGTATAAAAGGACTTCTTTCTCCCCATGAGGATTTAGCTCCCTACAGCCTCTCTCTCCTGGACCCACCTACATAATTGTTTCCCTCAAACCTTTCAGTGCACTTATATCATATTTGGGGTTCAGTAAATAATCTGTATCATATAATTATGACTTCATAAGTATTGTTTATTGCTAAGCCGCATAATATACTACTAGGGTCATATTTCCTTGATTGAATAATTTTTTGTTTTTCTGGAGTTAATTCTTACCTCTTTAATTTTCTAAAATTTTAGTTAGTTTTTTATGCATCTATGACAACATCTCAGTACTATTTTCCAATTTTCCACAGAGTCAGAATCATCAGACAGTTTCATGGTTCTCATCCCACCCTCTCAAGTTTTCTATGGTCTTATAGGTCTGGATGGAATGCTGGCTAGGCCTGCTTTTTAGCTCTGGAGCTTTCCTTCACCTCTTCTGTTGGTTTCACTCATGTCTTTCCCTTTCTTGGTTTTCTTCCTTGTTGGTAATGTGCATACATCAGTGATTTCTTTAGAAGGAGTGCAGACACTTAAATTTTGAGTCCTTACATATTTGTCCAGTTGATTGATAGTTTGGCTGACTATAAAATTCTATGTTGTAAGTTATGTTTCCTCAGAAATTTGAAGGCATTCCATAATCTAGTATAGGGTTTGGCAGACTTCTTTTTCTTTAAATGACTAGATAGTCAATCTTTTAACCATTCCTCCAGTTTTCATCCCCAGGGCTCACCTGGTGCCTCTGAGATGGTCTTTGTCTGTGGTTCTCCATGGTGGATCAGCCCTATTCTCAGTGGCATCCCTCTTGCATGCCCAGGCCTTCTCTGAGTCACTGACCACTCCCTCTTTACCTTTCATCTGAAAATTTACCTTGCATCTGCTGTTGTGTCCTTTCTGATCACTTTTCTCTACATCACTTTATAGCTTTTTTTATTCCTCTTCTGCCACACACTCAATAGATACACAATGTTTCTGAAAGTTTGTGTATGTTTATGGAATGAAAGTATTTTAAATTTTTGTCCCCATTTTTACTTCTGACATTGAGATCTCTTCCTTTGATTAAATGACTTGGATCTGTTCTAAGTGCTTTTAACTTCAGGATAAAACATGTTTTAGTTAACGTGATATCAAACTGATGGGTTATTACAAAGGGAAAAGAATCAGTTTAGGTGTTTTAAATAAACCAGGTTTAAAGCTAAACTCTATTTCTGTGGGAATTGCTTTTTAAAAGACAATTTAGAGGTAAAGTACCTTCTTGAGTATCATGGGGAAGAACTCATTTGATGACCTCATAACTCTCTTTGTATGAATTCTTCTACCAATATTTTGAGAAAGCACTAAAAGATTAGGTGGTGGGCACAGGGAAAAGATGGGAGAGGGCTAACATTTGGTTAACTTAAATTTAAATCCCAAATAAAGAAGAAAGAAGAGAATAAAATTAACTGCTAAAAGGCAAACAAATTGTTTGTTTTTTTGTTACTGTTTTTTTACCAAAAGGGCTTTTTAATATATTCCTTAAAAAAATTATAAATGTGAATTAAATATAGCATATTCTGTTACTAGAATAATCTTACGTACAGTTAACCCTAGCTACTGACAGAGTTTTGTGGATTTTAAGGATATAATTGATACAAGGATATGATGTATAAAAGGACTTTCTCCACATGAGGATTTAGCTCTCTACAGCCTCTCTCTCCTGGACCCACCTACATAATTGTTTCCCGCAAACAATTTTATTCTTTTCCTCAACTTCTTTAAGCTCTGTGTCTCCATTCTAGAATATAAGATTAGGCCGGGCGCGGTGGCTCAGGCTTGTAATCCCAGCACTTTGGGAGGCTGAGGCGGGCGGATCACGAGGTCAGGAGATTGAGACCACGATGAAACCCCGTCTCTACTAAAAATACAAAAAATTAGCCGGGCGTGTTGGCGGGCGCCTGTAGTCCCAGCTACTCGGAGAGGCTGAGGCAGGAGAATGGCGTGAACCCGGGAGGCGGAGCTTGCAGTGAGCCGAGATTGCGCCACTGCACTCCAGCCTGGGCGACAGAACGAGACTCCATCTCAAAAAAAATAATAATAATAAGATTAAAATATATGATTAAAGTTTTAATTTTTAAAATACTGAGCTCATGATCCATTGATACTTTTTTTTTTTTTTGAGACAAAATCTCTCTCTGTCACCCAGGCTGGAGTGCAGTGGCATGATCTCGGCTCACTGCAACCTCTGCCTCCTGGGTTCAAGTGATTCTTCTGCCTCAGTCTCCTGAGTAGCTGGGGTTACAGGCATGCACCACCATGCCCGGCTAATTTTTTTGTGTTTTTAGTAGAGATGGGGTTTCACCATGTTGGTCAGGCTGGTCTCAAACTCCTGACGTCGTGATCACCTGCCTCAGCCTCCCAAAGTGCTGGGATTACAGGCGTGAGCTACTGCACCCAGCCGATACATCTTTTTTTTTTTTTCCGTAATGGCACACATACCTGAGGGTGTTTCTCATAGTGAAAACTGGCTATAGATGATAATGTCCTGATCTGATTATTTAATCACATAGATGCTATTAAAAATAAACAGTTCATTGATTTGACCACTATTTATAAATAGCTACATTCATAAACTTAAGTGTTTGTCTCTGTCAATTATGTTAATCCACATTCTTATGTAAATATAGGTTTGCTTTTTTTTTAGTTCATGCAGTTAGTAGGTGATAGTTTTAAAGTTCACAGAATCTTAGCTGGTAACACTAAAACATTGAAAATACTTCTTACCTATTATGGTATGGAGTATAAAAATGCATAGTTTTTTTAATAATGGCCATTATTATATGTCTTTTTTTTTATACTGAGGAGTTATTTAAACAAAAGTTTTGAAATGATTGGCAATAATTTTTGTTTGCTTGCTTATTTTTTTTCCATTCTTGTAGATTTTGGGAGAAGCCTTTTGATTTGGCTTTTGTTATTTTTTCTTCAAACATGAAAATATTTAAATATTTGTGTGCCTGCTCTCTGCCAGGCATTGTCCTCAGTACCAGAATTTCTTCCATGAAGCAGCTGGATGTGTTGTCGGCTATATACTCATTTCACGTGAGTGGACAAGTTTCTTCTTGGAGAACATAAGACTCCAGTGGAAACAAAGCAGCACCTGTTTCATGCACCCATTTCATGTTTTGATGAATATTTACAGAAACAAAAGTATTGTGCCATATTTTTAATACATTGGCATTTGGTTGTATTAAATAAGTTGCTTTATAGATCTGTGTAATTTATAATAAAATTATATTATTTGCATTCAATTAAAAAGTCAAAATTTTATTTCAATGAATATTTTCTTTCTTTCTAAATAAGCTACCTAAAATAAGTAGATTTATATACCCCTCAGTTGACCCTCAGTCATTTTCAAGATATTATCATATCACTGTGTACTTGAAATTGTGCAGAAGAACATATTGATGGTGTGTTTACTATTTAGTCCTTATGGTCTGTCTGGTTTCTAACAATACAAAAACCACCAATAACTATCCTGGTACTATGAAACTTTGAGGCACATGATTTGTAGTCAGTATTTGATGTAGATCATCGTAAGACAATATGGCTGACTTTAATAGTCAAATTCGTAGTTTATTTAAATACTTTTCTCTTAATATATCCTGGAATCCTTAAGCCAAATACCCAAGTAAAGGATGGGTACTTGTTTGAGACCATATGCTTTAGGTGCAGGGGTGTCCAATATTTTGGCTTCCCTGGGCCACACTGTAAAAAGAAGAATTGTTTTGGGCCACATATAAATTATACTAACATTAATGATAGCTGATAGGCCAAAAAATAAAAAATCGCAAAAAAAATCTCATAATGGTTTAAGAAAGCTTACAAATTTGTATTGGGCTGCACTCACAGCCGACTGGGGCCACATGCGGCCTGTGGGCCACAGTTGGACAAGCTTGCTTTGGGGACATCAGAATGAGTTTTATTTTGCTTAAGGCTGTTTTCTTGATGGTAAAATGAAATTGAAAAAGATAGTAGGTAGTATTTACAAAGTTGACATAATTGAGTCCATGCATTTAGAAAGTAAAGCATTTTTTGTCAAGTGTCACAGCTTTGGTGTGAATATTAAATTACATGGTATCAGTTAGCATAAACATTTTTTAAGTATTTAGTCTACTTACACATTCACCTGTTAATGTACAAAATTGGGCACAGCTGATGGATTTTGAAAATAGCAGCTGTCAACCTCTGTTAAAATCAATCAGTGGCAAGACTGTATATATTAAATCGTATATCGTGTCATGAAAATTTATTTACAGTTTAGCCTCTAATAAGCGTAAGTGTCAGCTTTGCTGTTGATCATTTTCATGACATGTTTTGACTCTGGATATTTTATTTGTATGCTAATTTTTTTAATTTAAAACTTTGCGGCATCTTTGAGAAACGCTATCCCAAGAGCCTTATAATATATTAATTATTTAAAAATTTTCTATTCCCTAGTGTTGAATATTATCTTGAAAATACCCTACACATTTTAGTTCTTACTTTTTAAAAAAACAATTATGAGGCTTAAATAAAAAAGAGTACCAGAATGTATATTTCCAAATGAGGATTCTTGAAAGTGGTCTTATTGGTAGGTTATGCATTTATTTCAATGGTGAGACCATTGTGATAGCCAGCTGCAAGCCCTGAGTTGATACTGATTATAAAGTCTGTTTTTAACCACCCAGATGACCAATTGTCATCTTATGTATGGGTATGCAGAAAGTACAACTGGCAGAGACCTTAGATTTTATAATCCAATTACATAAATGAGAAAACCAAGGAGAAGGGATTTGTTTAAGATCAAATACCAAGTTAGAGGCAAAGTTGGAACTGGGACTGAGATTGCCAGCCTCCCAATATAACACTTTTATATTCCTCTGTTTTGCTGCTACTCTTGATTGCTGGCAGAAGTGTTGGTTTCTTGGTCTCTGTGATGAAAAAGACTTTATAGGCTTGGTTATTCTTCATCTTTCCCAGCAATTTGAATCAATTTTGTTAGATCTATACAACCACTTAAATAACAGACTATCACTTACTTATGATAACAGAATATAGAAGATGGGTCATCTGAAAACTTGTGCAAGGGAGACTAACTAAAAATACCAGCAGTTTCTGTTTCCCGAAGACTGTGTTAAAGTGAGCTTTAGAGTCAAGCCCTGTGTACTGTATAGTCATGTTTTTCTCTGACCGCATTGTGCTAGTTCTCTTTTCAAATGTGAATTAAATTTAGTTAGTTATGAAAGATTATTAAAGTCTCTGTAAGTTGATTTTCTATTTTCTAATAAGAGTTTCTTGGTCTTTCCTTTTAGCCACCTATTTCTTGTTACTTCTCTAACACTGAATAGAAGCAATACAAGCAACTTCATTTTAGTTTGCTTTTTAATGAAATCAAAAGTAAGATCGTTAGACCTCTTTTTAATAAGCATACACTAATTTATCGGGAGGTAGTTTAATATAGTGTCCTAAAATTAATTAAATATATTATCTCCAAATGTAATGTTTTCAAGGGGTTATTGAATAATAATAATAATTGTTATTATAACTAGTAAACACTCTGACCAAAAGTTCTCTATTTCTATCTTGTTTTATCTAAGCAGACATTTACCACATAACATTTGAAGAAAGAATGGTTAAAAAGAAGTCTACAAATCTTAGTCAAGTAGAATCCAAGTATAGAGATACAGAGACACATGCCGTGCACATTTCAGGCATTCAGCAAATCTTAGTAGAGAAGATTGCATTGGGTACTCTGCCATTTGTCTTCAGTTTTTAGAATTAGAAGGAGATTGCAATTCATGCTATAGGCAAACAGTGATTTCTGCCGCACTTTTGAAAGACCGATTGCATGAGGCATTGTATTTTTATTATATTTTATTTTCTATATCGACAGTTTACATTTTGTGCCTAACAGTAACATTTATTGAATGTTTACTTATGTGTCAGGCACAATTCTAATACTTAACATGAATCAGACCATTTAATCTTCATAACAACTCTTATGAGTAGTTTCAATTATTTCCATTTTTCTGATGTGGAAACTAAAGTACAGGGAGGTTAAATAATTAGGTCAGTGTTATAAGTTTCATAGTGAAGGATCTGGCCAGGTGTGATGGCTCATGCCTGTAATCCCAGCACTTTGGGAGGCCAAGACGGGCAGATCACTTGAAGTCAGGAGACCAGCCTGGCCAACATGGCAAAACCTCCTCTCTACTAAAAATACAAAAAAACTAGATGGGCGTGGTGGCGGGAGCCTGTAATTCCAGCTACTCAGGAGGCTGAAGCAGGAGAATCGCTGAAACCCAGGAGGCTGAGGTTGCAGTGAGCCAAGATTGTGCCACTGCACTGCAGCCTGGGAAAAAAAATTCATAGTGAAGGATCTGAATGACGTCCAGAGATCTGGCTCTAGAGTATGGGCTCTTGACCGTTGGGTTATGCTTCCCCTTAGAAAATCTATATGCTTATGTTTTATAACAAATAAATGTTTAGCTGATTTATTTATTTATTTATGGTGGAAGTGGAAGAGTAAGCAGGGCCTGGGGCGGGACTGGAGCCATAGACCTCTGCAGGCTGGATTTTTAGAATTCAGGATCCCTGTCAGTGAATATTTAAGGCCAGAAGAGGGTTGAGACCATCTGCCTTATAGGGTTATTTAGCTTAATTTCTGTCTGGATCATTACAGTCCTAACTTACGACATTTTAATCTTCTAACTTCATGGTCTATATTTCCTGAAACATTTTTGATAAATTCTTTTGTTTCTACAGAAACTGAAACAGAAGAATCAACAGCTGAAGCAAATTATGGATCAATTACGAAATCTCATCTGGGATATAAATGCCATGTTGGCAATGAGGAACTAAGCTGATATTTAAATTTCCTGCTTTACACATGTTATACCGTTGTTTTTTCCCTCAAGTATTTTTTCCCTGTGAAGAAGATTATTTATCTGCTTTTATTTTAGTCACTAAAACTAAAGTTTGTATTTTTACATTGTGATTTTTACATTAAAATATTAACTTTTTTTAATGTTATTAATTTTATGAAAGATTATTGTAATAAACTTTGATGGGGTTTGTATTTTGGTTAATCTTCATGAATTGAATAATTGTTTTTTTAAAGCAAAATAAAGTTTTTTAAATAAATTTTAAAATTTGATTAATGGATTTACTCATTCCAATTACCCTTTTAGAAGAAAATTAAATATTTAAATATTTCTGCAGATAAAAGTATCAAATACAGTCAATCTGTATACAAATCAAAATTAAAGATATATTACCATATCAGCTCAAGTTTTTAAATTCAGTGTTATTGCCAAGCCAATTAAAATGTATATTTCTATGAATAGATGAAAATTATTTTAACATATTCTTCAAGTGTTTGGTCTTAAATGATCTGTCTCTAAAAGGAGAGAAACTAATGATCTAAGGACAGCACAAATCGAAATCACAACTGTGTGCTTATCTGCTATGTGCTTTAAGCTAAGAAGCAATCACTTACCTAATTTTTTAGGTATACCCTAAAGTAATCATAAGTGTGTTTTGGAAACAGTACATTTGCAGGGATTTTAAATGAGATAGTTCTATATGACAGGTGAATTTTTTTTTTTTTTTTTTTTTGCCTATAGTCAATCCCATTTAGGTCTGCCTGTGGGAGCTGATCTCTCAACTTACAAATAATATATTCTCAAATAAGAGTTGGAGTCTTCTCAGAAAGGACTTTTCCAGCTTGATTCAGAAGGCTCTTCCTATCTGGCCTCAGTTCTGACTCTATGAAAAATATCGTTTGGGCTTTTCTTGTAAATGTTTCCCTGGAAGGTAACACAAGAAACTGTAATAGGCATCCTCTGGGGAGGGGAAGTGGGTAGTTGAGGATCAGAATTAAGAAGGTGCTGACTCTTCATTGTATATCATTTTGTACCTTTTGAATTTTACAGCATGTGCAAATACTGGCTATTCAGAAAATAGGAAAATATTTTTCATTTTAAGTTATGCAGATTCCCACCTAGACAGAGTACAAGAAGACAAGACAAACTATGCAAGCATCTTTAGACCCTCCAACTTGACATTTGTCAAGGCAGTTCTGAGCAAGCCCAGTGTTAGATGGGGTGCTGACTCTGCCTACAGTGGGAAGCTCTTCAGAGTTAAAGGGCAGAAGGAAAAGGTGTATGAAGCTGTGACAAGGAGAAGAAATAGGACTAATAGTCTAACCTACTGTGGTACTTCTTGGTATCTAAGTGTATTATAGTTTATTTGGACATGCAGGGTTTTTATAGGTTTTCACTGTATATTCTTTGCACTATTATGAATTTAGTGCACTATTGTTGGGTACTCTTGTCAATTTATTTTTGTATTGATGCCTTCTAAGACAGTTCTAAAATGTTCTAACCTAATGTTTTTGTTTTAATTATCACATTCAACTACTTCGATTATTCAAGGTGCCATAAACTCAACTCTTGGAGGGAATGTGGAAATTGTATTCTTTTGGCCTTAGTTCTATAAAATTTCTACTGTAGAACAATAATCAATGCAGCTACACTCTGCTACAGAGCTGTAGCAAGTTCTGAAAGGTTATATTCGCAACTCAGAACTGACATGGGTTTACCCAGTTATTTACAAGTCTACTTGGGACCAATTATGAACGTGGCAGGGGTTATTAAATACATGAACCTCACAGATTCTCAAGTTTCAACTTTTTCTTGAAGGAGAGCATACTAATTGAGGAGCAAAGAAAGGTGATTAAGTTGTAATGTGTTCCCTTGGGCAAGTAAATCTCTGTTTTCTCCTCTGTAAAATGACGGGTGAGACTAGATAATCTCATATTCTATGTTAGAATTTTGGTCGCAAATATTAGAACCCAATTCTAAATGGCTTAAGCCAAAAGGGATTTCTTAGTTCCTGTAGTGGGAAAAGATGCTAGAGAAGAGCTCACAGAATAAAAGAAAATGGCAGGAAACAGGGCTTCAGGTATTGGAATCAAGTTTCAGTGGCCTCAGGATTCTGTGTCCACCCCTAATTTTAGTCTGTCTCTGTTTGCTCCATTCTCTCTCATTGCAGATCGGCTTTTTCCAAGTAGTGGGGAAAATGGCCTTCCACCATCCTTTCAGCTTGCTGTATCCTGAGCCCAGAGCTAGGTGGCTTCTCCAACTCTAAATTGAGAAATCCTAGAATGAACTCTAAAAGTTTGGGTTATATAACAAACCCATGGACGAATGATAGTATAAATGGGTAGTATGATTTAAAGTAATCCAGGTTATAAGCTCATTCCTGTGGCCAGGAATTGGGCATGGAAGTTATGGAAGAGTGTACTGTGCAAGGAACAAATATTAGAAAAAGAGGGAGTCAACCAGGAAAATTTGCAAAAAAAAAAAATCCACAAAAAATGGCAACCACAGTCCACTGTTGTTTTTTCTTGGTTATAATACTATCTCAGATATAATACTAGTTATCCAACCTTTCAGAAGCCCAAGAAAAGTTTACAGGAAGTCAAATGCATCATTGACTATCATGGGAATTACTAGTCTTAATACTTTTTTCTGAATTTGTGAACTTCTGTACTAACATTTTTATTTGCAGCTGTTTCTTGCCAGCTGTTTCAATTAATTGCTATGTGATCTTGTCAGGTCTTGGTTAGCCTGGGTAAAAGCATAGAGAGGAAACAGCTAAGAAAAAATAAAATGAAAGATCCGACATCCTGGTAAGGACGTTATCTTTAAAATGATTTAGAAATCTACAGCCCTGATTATTCAGGCATTAGATCCCTTGGCACTGTTACAAGCCAAAATGTGTTAACTTGACATTTTGATGTAGTTTCGGCTTGAGTAATTCATTTTCTTTCCCTAAATTCCCACTGAAGTTTAAGCTAGATAGAAGATTTTTCAGCTTTAAACTGTGTACTTGTCCTAAAGCCTCAAAGAGTCTATTATCTTCAATGGTCTTAAATTTGTTCAACAAAACTAGATGCCTTAAATTTTTGTCTAATGCTTTGAAACACTCTTCATCAAAGACTAATTTTAAGCCTAAATTTAAAGATACTCTAGGTGTGTTTAAACACAAAAGCAGTCTTGAATTACTTCATGCCTTTTTAAACTAAAGAATTTAAGTTACTAGAGTAATTTAATATTTTTTAAGTTTATAATTTTACATTAAATAGAAATTGTGCTCTGATGCAAAGAATTAATACTTTTTTTAAAGATTCTTACTGTTGCTGGTATGTAATTTGCATTCCAAAAACTGCTAGAAAATTTACAAAGAAAGGGTAAAACTATTTTCTCTGTCTTGAGATCTTTATTATTCTTCCATGACACCAAACCACAAGACTACCAAGTGGCATGCTCTTTGTTATAATTGCCTAAAGCTGTTTTAATGCTTTTAGATGTCTTTTTGCGGCAGTACTTCCAGATTTAACATCTACGAGAATCATTTGGGTGTGTGTTTAAAAAGAATGGTTTTTATATTTACCACAAATGTACTGAGACAGAATTTCTAAGGTGAGGATCTAAAAATCCACATATTTAACAAGTTTTCCAGGTGATCTATCACTGACATTTTGAAAAATCTTGTTCTAAACAGTGTAGTGAGAATTGTTGAGTATTTCAAAAAATGGCAGATATAAAATAAAAAGCATTATGCCATATTTAGAGTTCTGGCCTTTTGAGTATTTAACAATAATATTCTATATCAGCAGTTCTCAACCCTGGCAGCACATCAGAATCAACTGGAAAAAATGTTAAAATTCCCTAGGCCAAAACCACACCCCAGACCAATTAAATCAGAATTCTAAGGTGAGATCCAGACATCAATGTGTTTTAAGCTTCCCAGTTGATTCCAATCTGAAGCCAAGGTAGAAACCATAGCTCTGTATAAATTTATAGGCATGGAAAGAATCTTGAAGGATTGTGTTTTCAAGTAATAGTTAAATACCTGGAGCAAAGAACTTTTTCAAGAGGGCAGAAGTCTAAAACCTATATAGAACTAATCTTACAGTCTTGGGTATCAGAGGCAAAGGACCCTCACCCTTGTCATCCACAATCACACCACTAATGAAAACATAGGAGACATAATGCCATACAGCTGGCAACTCTTATAAGCGAAGACAAAGAAGGGGATCATTGCATGCTCTCTCTCAGCCTTGTAGGTCATAACACTTTGAAGACATTGCAGAGGTAGAGTGAAGTCAAAAGGAAGACTACATTTCTCTTTGTTCTCTGTTCCATGCTAAACATGGCCAGCCACATCTTGTTTTAGACTGCTAATAGAACTAACCTGTATTTGTAATTTACTCATTAAACAGCTATTTACTGATCACCTACAGGCTCTAGGCACCAGGCTTCGAGCTGGGCCTACCATGCTGGAAACCTTTGCCCAAAGGTTATGGAATGTAATATAGTTTGCAAGGTGATGTCACTGACATTTTGAAAAATCGTGTTCTAAACAGTTTCCTTACCATGCTGGAAACCTTTGCCCAAAGGCTATGGAATATAAGCTAGAAGAGAGCTATTCATACATGCAAATCCTGGGATAATCAGAGGCCCTCTCCACATTCAGAAATTGGACATCCGTCAACCAACGCCCCAAAACAATGAACTGCTTTTACTCCATTGATACTTAGATTTTCATGGTGCCTATAAAGCAGACCACAGAGCTCATTAGAGCGGTCCTTCCCATGGGATACCACACACAGAGAGTATCTACATGGTTTAAAAGTTACTATATATGCCCAGACCTGTACAATCTAACTTAGGATAAAGATACAAGAAGGTAACACTATAAAAATGTTCAACTCCGGAAGATGAGAATGTAGCACAGCTTTAATTGCAATAAGGTGAGAGAAATAATTTTCAAAACAGCTTTGAGAAGGGGGATAAAAGTCATTTGCAAAAGCTCAGTACTTAAAATCTACAGATGGCATAGCCAACAAATAAATCAATTAAAGGATGCAAAGTGTGAACAGAAACATAAATGTGAATTAAAGCCATACAAACTTCAAGTTATGTACGAAGTAAGTATTTTAACCACTGGCACTAAAATTTTAAATTGAATTCTCTGATGAAACAGAAAACTGGCATAATTGCCTCAGTAAAGAGTGGTTTGAGAGTTACAGCTGGTGGGGAAAAAATAAATGTGTTTCTGTGTTGTGAATAGACAGTAAAGCATGACAGATGAATAGAAAGGGCTTGCCAAGGCACCAACAATAGTCCAGGTGAGAAATAACTAAAGCATCAAACAGTCTCAGAGGCAGAATTTGAATTAAATAGTAGCATGTTTTTCTCCTACAATGCTCATCTTGATGGATATTCCTACATGCGGCTAGTTCTTACCAATCCTTCCAATGCTGTAGCCAGTGGCCTAGTAAGGTCAGAGTTTGGGGTGTTTCCTAAAGCTACTGGCCTCTGTTTGGAGAATTATTTTTTTCCTTGACCTTTAAAGGATTTTATAACAAGTGTTTTGCACCAGTCTTGTGTCCTTTCTTGCTTGTTTACAACTCTTTCTGTATTTGTGGGGGAGAGGGAGAGGAGTCGGTGGGAGAAGGGTCTTTTTCTTTGAGATGGTGGAGGGCAATACCATCTTAGAGCATTCTCACCCTCTCCTATGGCTGAGTCTTGAATAGAGGGTGAGAACGTGGACCCTGGAGACAAACTGCCTGAATCCCAGCTCTGCCGCTTACCAGCTGTTCCTTTGAGCAGAATTTTCGAGTTGCTTATGACTTGATTTTCTCTTCTATAAAAGGGACAAATAGTATGTTCTCACATGAGATTTATTTTTAAACAGTTCTGAGGGACATTTATATTTACAAGAGCCAAATACTTTAAAAATCTACCAATGCCTTACCTAGCAAACAACTCCATCATTTGCAAGGATGAAATGAGATAAGGAGTTAGCATTGTGCCTCCACGAAAAGGGAAGGGGATCTATAGATGTCAGATGTCATCCCCACTTGGATAAAAACTAAAGATTAAAAAAAAATTCATAATCATTGATTTTTCCCTCCCCATAAGCCAGCATTTTCTCCAACTGCTTTCATCAAAACAGTGGAATTTCAACAACTCAGTCAGAAAATGGCATCACCACTGCCATTTTCTCTTTTAGCGAAGCCCTAACTCCCTGCCCTGCCCAGAGCTATTTTGATCCTATCTGTTTCCTTCTATCATTTTTGTCTTATCCATCTCCAATTTTTGTCAGTCTTTGTTTCAAATATGTTTTATAAATGTGTATCTCCCTTGAACACACCAACTGCAATAACTGCCTTTCAGGATGCTTCACCTCTCACCTCAATCACATGTGTGGGCAAAGCCAGCCTTGGCATGACCTCTTCTTCAGCCTGGATACCCTACTGTGCCCTCTTTGTTCTTTCTGGCTAAATCCTGAACCATCCTTCAAGATTCATCTCAAAGCCCACTGCTGCCCCCGAGATCTTTCCACACTGATTTCTGTCATCCCTGAACTCTGAGGGCTCATGGATTCATCACATCTGCCCTCTGCTCTAATGTTTTAGTTTCATGTGTGTGAAGCTTTGTCTGCCCAAGTAAATGAAAAGCTCCTGGGAATGGGATTAATTCTCCCTCTTTCCCCACCCAGCACAGTGCTATGACACTCACAGATAGCCAATTATAGTGGTTGAGTTTGCTTGAATCAGAATTCATTGTAGTTTGCAAGTTCCCACAGATTAGGAAATAATCTTTTTACTTTGTACATTGCCTCAAGCAGTTACTTCTTTTTTAAAAACAACACTTGATGCAAGAAATAATACTTTTGAAGTCAAAATAATTATAGGTTAATGATTAAATTTATATATGAATGCATTCATTGTGGCACCCATAAAATTAAAGATAAAGCAAAATCTTAGAATAAGCTTCTATACTACGATATCAAGAGTAGTCCAAACTCACTGATTGACAGCCTGTTATGAAGAGGTAGTAATATACAGTATATCACTAAATCATGAAAATAACCATATGAGATAGATATTAAATTATTCACTTTTTACAGATCAGGAACCTTAAGCACATGTTAGAAAAAAGGGTGAAGACTGAAAGCAAGGCACACGTTTTTCCCTGGAGAAGTTATAGGGAATCAACAAAGATGGTAGATTTTTTTTTTCTGCCAGACCCTGTTCTAAATGTAGTAACTCATTTAATCCACACAACCTCCTAAAATAAAAACTATAGTATTCCTTCCATTTTACAGACCAGAAAACAGAAACCCAGAGAGGTTAAATCACTTGCCCAAGGCCACACAGCTAGAAAGTAGCTGAACTGGCCTCAAATCTCAGTCAGTCTGGCTCTAGAGTACTGGTGCCTTTTTTTTTTTTTTTTTTTCTTTTTTTGAGACAAGGTCTTGCTCTGTCACCCAGATTGGAGTGCAGTGACACAATCATGGCTCACTACAGCCTCAACCTCCCAGGCTCAAGCGAACCTCCCACTTCAGCCCCCCAGTTATTCAGGTGCAGCAGCTTACACCTGCAATCCCAAGGAGGCAGAGGTGGGAGGATTGTTTGAACCCATGAGTTCAGGACCAGCCTGGGCAATATAAGCGAGACCTCCGTCTCCACAAAAACTAAAAAGTCCTTGTTTTTAACCAATATACTTACTACAGAAGTCAAAAACATGGTTATAACACTGACAGATGTGTGGTATTAAAATCTCAATGTCTCTGGAAGAGTTAGACTCTTCAGACCTTGAACTCCTCCCAGCAATCAGCAAAACCCTTGCCCTAAAAAACAACAACAAAAAAAGATAATCGTATTTGCACAGACTTAGCATGGACCTGATTCATAACAAGCACTTGGTAAATGTTAAGTACTCCTGTCCACACCACTGCTACCAACACATATGCCCTTCTACTATGGCTAGATGACCAACACCACTTCAGAATCATAGCTTCCTGAAACATACGAACAGCATCTTGCTTTTTTTCTCGGAGTCTTTTCTCACAGAACACTTTATCTTATTTTCTGCTTCTTCAGGGTTGTAAAGGTCTTTCTGAACAGGTCGTGGAAAAGAAAAAGAGCATATTATCTGAGAATGGCGCTAATATCATCTCCCTTTATATTTCCCACCCCCAGATGTCCTTCACACTTTCATCTATTTTCTTTGTCTCTAGGTACATACTTGCTCAGAAGCCACCAGGCAAACTCGAGGCTTTTCACCGTCAGTGGATCCAAAGGCAGCTAGCAAATCAAAGCAATGCTTTAGCCTTTCGCTACATGAGGCTCGTTAGCTGTAAATTCAGGAAGACCTGTGCTCCAAGGACTCTCGCAGGGAATTGAAATCCTCTCACAAACCAGGTTTGGTAACAGAGCACAAAACCTAGGTGAGAAGAGGTTTGACTTCCTGCTATGGGGTGGACTGCCTTCTTTCAGTGGGGCCGTGCTTTCTAAAGGAAAGTGCTGATTAAATGGCACCTGCATAGAGATCTACAGCTGACTGGGATGGGGGTTGTAAACCACATGCCCTTCAAGGTGGATGAAGCATTTTGAACATTAGCAAAAAGAGAGTATTTCCTGGCACATAACAGGCACTCAATAAATATTTGTTGTATAAATGAGTGATCCATAGGAGAATATGAAGTATTTAGAAAAATAAATACTGACCCTTGAACAATGCAGATTTGAACTCTACAGGTCCACTTATATGTGGATTTCTCTCAACAAAACACAGATTAAAAATAGAGCAGTCACGGGATATGAAACTCATGTGTCTGCAGGGCCCACTTCAGGACTTGGGTACATGCAGATTCTTGTATACTTGGGGATTTGGGTATACAGGCAGATTTTATTAAAACCCTTGTGGTACAAATGAGGAAACTGAGGTTAAAAAATTTGCCTTCAGGACACATAACTAGTAAGTGACAGAAGCAAGATTCAAATTCAGATCACTTTTTTTTTAGCAAGTTTTATGTCCATTTATTATATGTTTCTGAATTATTTCAAAATGCTTTCAGATGCGATGCTTATATTTCGTTTTTTTTATTATTATACTTTAGGTTTTAGGGTACATGTGCACAATGTGCAGGTTTGTTACATTTGTATCCATGTGCCATGTTGATTTCCTGCACCCATTAACTCGTCATTTAGCATTAGGTATATCTCCTAATGCTGTCCCTCCCCCCTCCCCCCACCCCACAACAGTCCCCGGAGTGTGATGTTCCCCTTCCTGTGTCCATGAGTTCTCATTGTTCAATTCCCACCTATGAGTGAGAACATGCGGTGTTTGGTTTTTTGTCCTTGCGATAGTTTACTGAGAATGATGTTTTCCAGTTTCATCCATGTCCCTACAAAGGACATGAACTCATCATTTTTTATGGCTGCATAGTATTCCATGGTGTATATGTGCCACATTTTCTTAATCCAGTCTATCGTTGTTGGACATTTGGGTTGGTTCCAACTCTTTGCTATTGTGAATAGTGCCGCAATAAACATAACGTGTGCATGTGTCTTTATAGCAGCATGATTCATAGTCCTTTGGGTATATACCCAGTAATGGGATGGCTGGGTCAAATGGTATTTCTAGTTCTAGATCCCTGAGGAATCGCCACACTGACTTCCACAATGGTTGAACTAGTTTACAGCCCCACCAACAGTGTAAAAGTGTTCCTATTTCTCCACATCCTCTCCAGCACCTGTTGTTTCCTGATTTTTTAATGATGGCCATTCTAACTGGTGTGAGATGGTATCTCACTGTGGTTTTGATTTGCATTTCTCTGATGGCCAGTGATGATGAGCATTTCTTCATGTGTTTTTTGGCTGCATAAATGTCTTCTTTTGAGAAGTGTCTGTTCATGTCCTTTGACCACTTTTTGATGGGGTTGTTTGTTTTTTTCTTGTAAATTTGTTTGAGTTCATTGTAGATTCTGAATATTAGCCCTTTGTCAGATGAGTAGGTTGCAAAAATTTTCTCCCATTCTGTAGGTTGCCTGTTCACTCTGATGGTAGTTTCACGGGTTGGAAGAATCAATATCGTGAAAACGGCCATACTGCCCAAGGTAATTTATAGATTCAATGCCATCCCCATCAAGCTACCAATGACTTTCTTCACAGAATTGGAAAAAACGACTTTAAAGTTCATATGGAACCAAAAAAGAGCCTGCATCGCCAAGTCAATCCTCAGCCAAAAGAACAAAGCTGGAGGCATCACGCTACCTGACTTCAAACTATACTACAAGGCTACAGTAACCAAAACAGCACGGTACTGGTACCACAACAGAGACATAGATCAATGGAACAGAACAGAGCCCTCAGAAATGATGCTGCCTATCTACAACTATCTGATCTTTGACAAACCTGACAAAAACAAGAAATGGGGAAAGGATTCCCTATTTAATAAATGGTGCTGGGAAAACTGGCTAGCCATATGTAGAAAGCTGAAACTGGATCCCTTCCTTACACCTTATACAAAAATTAATTCAAGATGGATTAAAGACTTAAATGTTAGACCTAAAACCATTAAAATCCTACAAGAAAACCTAGGCAATACCATTCAGGACATAGGCGTGGGCAAGGACTTCATGTCTAAAACACCAAAAGCAATGGCAACAAAAGCCAAAATTGACAAATGGGATCTAATTAAACTAAAGAGCTTCTGCACAGCAAAAGAAATTCAGATCACTCTTATTGTAAAATCTATGCTCATAGGTACTATGTTTCACTCTTGAAGAAGTGGCTTGCTTGACTAGGTATGTTCCAGAATGTTCTAAAAGTATTGAATCTCTGCCTCCAGATGTTAATAAGACTTATGAAAGCTGTATTTTGACTAATATTTTGGATCTGAATTCAGCGAGATGCCACGATCATATGACCTTAACCTATATGACCAGTGTGGATGTGTGTGCCGGCTCCCTTCCCCAGTAGCTTGTCAGTTCAGCACCAGCTGATGCCAAACCAGCTGCCACAGCCACTTTTACCATATAAGTAGGTCTCTGCATCTTGAAGTGTGGTGTACTGCAAAAAATAGATAAGAGGAAAATATTATATAAGAAGTTGTCAATTCTGCCCCTCTTGAAAACTATCCAGCGAGGGAGGGCAATTTTGTACACTTTGCGGAAAAGGAAGGAAGGCACAGGAGTACTTTACTCAGGCACTTCAGGAGCAGAGCCTTGGCTCTTTCTTCCCCTTTGGAATTGGAAGAGACCAATGCCTTTTCAATTCCACTCAAGACAGAGAGGAGACTGTAAGGGCCATTGTTGGCCTGACAATGGAAGACGATTTTCATAGACAAGTTGATTGCTTTCTAAGAAGCAGAAAAATAAAGCTGAATTCAGCAACTACCCAAGAGTCTGTGAGAACAGCCACTTCTGAAGGGACAGAAGAAGGCAGCTTTGCCAGCAAGCTCATTTCCCTTATCTGGGAGGAAAATGAGTTTCACAATATTTTCATATTAGAGCAATGAACATCCTATCCAAGGTCTGGTAAAGTCTATGGCCTGCTGAAGCTAATAAAAACTTGGGAAATGTTACCAGGAAAATCTGATATCATGAGGCTTAAACTAGCTTAGACATATGTAGAGAGATCTTTTAAATGGATAGATAATGTGAGTAAACAGACTATTTTCTGAGCCTTTAAACTCTATTGTGATAAACCTGCTTTCTCAGAGAAGGGAAAAATAGTTCCCTAACAAAGCACTGAAAAGTATGGTTGAAAAAAAATACCTAAATGTAGGTATGAATATTGCTGTACACATGACATTTATATAAAAAGTAATAATATAAAGCAGCATAAAGCAAATAAATCATTGTACTGTCTATTCATGCTCTACATCAGAAGGTTCATCAAGTAGCTGTAGCAATATTCATATCAACCAAAAGAACTGCTTAATACTATGAATTTTTCTTCACATTTAGCTAAAATGTACTGAATACCTGCATTGAGTGCACACATTACATCAGGTGACCGTATGTAGACCAAATTCTCTAATTACCAGTAACTCTCCTGGGTGATGTTAGCCTCACTTTTTAGATGAGGAAGTTTAGGCTCAGAGAGATTATGTAACTTGGGTATCACTGAGGGTGCTTTAAACCACAGGTAACCATACCTAACAATGGCTTAAACAAAATTCATTTCAAGTTATGCCCCATAACAAAGAGTTTGAAAGTCTTGGTCTCAGGGCTGAATCAGCAGGTTAATGATAACACCAAGGACCCTGGCTCTATCCATCCTTCCATGCATCCTTTCTTGGTGTGTTGGCTTTTAGTTTGCAAGCTTCTAGTCTTATGGTTATATGATGGCTGCAGCAGCTCCAGACATTACTTGTTTACACAGCTAAGACCACAGGCCAAATAAAAGGGTGCAAAGGCTTCTCTTCCTGCAACATCCTTTCCATCATAACAGAAAATTTACCCAGGGCCCCCTAACAGATTTCTCCTTAAATCTAATTTGGCAAAATGGATCACATGGCCATCTTTAGCTGTAAGGGATGATGGGGAAGCGAGTATATAGCATTTTCACCATTACTGGAGGATGGTTTTGTCAGGAAGGAAGGAAGGAATAGAGGAAGAAAGGGAGGAAGAGGAGAGAAAGGGAGGGAGGGGAGAGAAGTGGTAACTGAACCAACACCAACAGTGTCTGGCATATTATCAAAGTTAGAAGTTGATATAGCTAGAACTGAGTCTCTTTTCAAAAAGCATGTACCAACACAAACAACTTCATAGCAAAAAAACAAATAACCTGATTTAAAAATGTGCAAATGACCTAAATAATTTCTCAAAAGAAGATATACAAATGGCCAAACAGGTATATGAAAAGGTGATCAACATTACTAATCATCAGGGAATTGCAAATCAAAATTTCAGTGAGATATTACCTCACTTGTTAGAATGGCCATTATCAAAAAGACAAAACATAACACGTGTTGGTGAGAATGTGGAGAAAAGGTAACCAACCCTTGCACACTATTAATGGGATTGTCGATGAGTACAGCCATTTTTCAAAACAATACAGAAGTTTGTCAAAAATTTAAAAATAGATCTATTAGAAATCCCACTTCTGGGTCTATATCCACAGGAAATGCAATTAGCTTGTTGAGAAGATATTTGCACCCCTATATTCACTGCAGCATTATTCACAATAGCCCATATACGGAATCAACCTAGATGTCCATCATTGGATATATGAATGAAAAAATATGCTTTATAAACACAATGAGAATACTATTCAGCCATAAAAAAAGAAGAAAATCCTGTCATTTATGATAACATGGATGAACCTGGAGGACATTATGCTAAGTGAAATAAGGCAGTTGCAGAAAGATAAATACTGCATGATCTCACTTATATGTGGAACATAAAACAATTAAACTCATAAAAGCAGAGAATAGAATAGTGGTTACAAGGCATTGAGAAGAGGAAAGGAATGTGGGGAGATGTTGGTGAAAGGGTATAAAGCTTCAGTTAGACAAGACAAATAACTTCTAGACGTCTATTGTACAGCATGGTGACTGTAGTTAATAGTAATGGAATGTACACTTGAAAATTGCTGAGGGTAGATCTTAAATCTCCATATGTGAGGTGATGAATATGTTAATTAACTTGATTTAATAATTTCAAAATGTGTGTATATCTCAAAACATGTTGCACACCATAAATATGTACAATTTTTGTCAATTAAAATTGAATAAATATTTTTAAGTAAGACAAAACAAAAAGCCACATACTTTTTACCCCACGCCAAGCAAAGGAGGTAGGGAAATCCTTTCTCAGGTAGTTACAGCCCACAACTTTTAATATCAGTGCCATGACCTTGAAGGGGCTGCTGAAAGGTTATCAGGGGGACTGTTGGTGATGATAGAGCTGAGATGCTCCCTTTAATGCATGGGGAATCTGACACCCTTCCCTGAGTGTCCTTGAGTTTGAGGTCTCTAGGGAGCCGAGCTGACTTCCCTTTGGGGAATAGAAAGTCATCCAGATTTTGAGTAGACTGAACTCAAACTCCTGGAGTCTGAGGAGGGCTTCTTATACCTAGCTTGACTCAAACTTGCCACTGAGTCAAGACATTTGTCAAGTCTTTAAATGTCCTTCAGTCCTGTGCCAATTGAATGTACAAAACATCTCCAACTCCATTCTTCTGTTGGTTTGTTGATTTCCCTCTGAGTGGTCCAGATGCATTCTCATACCATACCACATATACATTTTCTTGTGCATCATTAATAGATTCTAACAGTTGCTTATTGAAAATTATATGCAAAAATTATAAAATGGCCAGGCACAGTGGCTCGTGCCTGTAATCCCAGCACTTTGGGAGGCTGAGGCTGGCAGATTATGAGGTCAAGAGATCGAGACCAGCCTGGCCAACATGGTGAAACCCCGTCTCTACTAAAAATACAAAAATTAGCTGGGCGTGGTGGTGGGCAACCATAGTTCCAGCTACTCGGGAGGCTGAGGCAGGAGAATCACTTGAATGCGGGAGGCAGAGGTTGCAGTGAGCCGAGATTGCGCCACTGCACTCCAACCTGGTGACAGAGTGAGACTCCATCTCAAAAAAAAAATTATAAAATAATATTGGAATTATTTACATCATATTCACCTATATGAACATATAAATAATATAAATATGTATGTAATATGGATTTAAAACTTTTATTTCCATTTGCAAAGTTATTTTCTGAGAGCCTGATAAACAAAGTTGAGTATACACTTTTTGTATATATAAACACATGCACACACATGCATGTACACACACACACACATGCACACACGCACACATGCACACACGCACACACCCATCCCTGGGTAGTCAATGGTGAAATAAAGAAGAGAGAAGCCATAATCCATAGTCTCAAAAGTTTTGTATACAAGAAGAAGCAAAAAAAAAAATTCAGAAGCAGACTGGGGTTGGAATCCTGGCTCTGTCACTTGCACCTTGGCGTTAGGCACATTATGTCATTTCACTGAGACTCAATTTCTCCTCTGAGGATGGAGACAGTAATACTCACTCCTCACAATTGGTGGGGAATTTGGAGGAAATGTAAATGAAACATCTAGCACAACGCTTAGCATTACCCATAAACACTCACCAACACTGTATTGTTCAGACAAAAAGAGGAGAGATTTATTATGTCACTAACACATTTGGATTTCTTGGCTCCCAACTCTTCAAAACTCTTCAGAAATGTTTTAGGAGCTCTAAAGTGGTACATCTAGAGTGACATCAGGCAGAAGCTCTAATTTCAGTGGATGTTCCTAGAGCTCCCATGTCCAGTGTGGCAGCTACAGGCAATTGATTTATCATGCCTGTGATGGGCAATTGATTTATCATGTCTATAATCACCTCTAGTAAATCATTTTATCATATCTATAATCATCTCTAGTAAAGCAGATTTCACAGTCAGCTTTTTTCATGATCCCCATTTGCAGTCACTCACACAGATAGGGAATTGCCCTTTATTTTCGTCTCTACGCCAAAGTCTTTCCTCCAATTCCGGTTACTACATCCTTGGGGAAGACCACTGTTAAACTGATCAGCCAAATGCCAGGACTGTTTTTCTAGTGTTTGGAGCTCTCTGTTTCCATTTCTTCCCAAGCTAATTAGGTAGGGTACAACTTTTTAACCCCTTAGAGTGGTAACTTTTGAGGCTTTGGTTAGGATTCCAGGGAAAAGGCACAGTGAGTCACTTTGAGTCCAGGCTGAGGTTCTCCAAATATGGACCATGGACCAGCATCATCAGCCTCACCTGGAAGCTTCTTAGAAATACAAAATCTCAGGTCACCCCTCAGAGCCTACTGAACCAGAAGTTGCATTTTAACAAGATCCACAGGAGATTCAGACACTCAGTTTCAAGAAATCCATCCCGGATCTATAAACTAACTTCATTTAAGTAAATGAAGTTTCTGCCTAGTTCAACCTAGCCATCTGAAACACGACACTGGTATTTGATATAAATTTCTAGTTGGTTAAAATCATTCCTTTTTTGTAACATTGCCGTTGTTCCCTGAACTTAGATCTATTTCTGGGTCTGCTTTGCGAGGGCCTCCTCTGTGATGAGCTGGAACGAACTGGCACAGGCTCTTGAGAGCCCATTCTGCCCATCCCTTCCCAACTTTGTGTTCAGAAACATCATGTTGGTAACATGAAATTGACCATGGCAGGAGTATGTACACCACTGAAATAGGAAAATACAAGTCAGAACATTCTTTCCCCGTAAAGAACTGGCTTATAGCCCAGACATACCTGACATAAATCAGGGGTGTTGGCTCCCTGGCATAATAACATCACAGGAGCATTCTAATACTATTATCACTTCCTCCACACGCTAATTCTCGCAACAGAGAAAGTGCATTTCTTTTCATTCTATCCTTGGTAGAAACAGGGATCAATTGGCTACTACCAAATATCATCTCATGGAAATGCTATAGCTCAACAATTTTAATATACATAACAACCATCTGGGGTGTCTGTTAAAATGCTCTTTTGTAAATTTACTCCCAGGATTTTTATTTAGTAGATTTGTATTCAGACCTGCGATTCTGCATTTTACAAGATAAAGAAATTCTAATGCTGGTAGTCTTTAGACAATGCATTGAAAAAATTCAAGTGTCGGGCATATTGACAGGGAAGCAGCTCATTACATTTACCTTGGGGTTCTAAGAGCTTCCACCACCCAATGCCCTGTGTCTCTCCAGAGAAATAACACTCTGCTAATCAAACACACTAACTCTGAACTCAATTGCATATTGCCAACTTGCAAAACTTATAGTAGCTCCCCATTCAGATAGCCATGAAGTAGTGTGGTCTTCAAGCTCTCAGATTTCCTGTCAAAAAATTGAAGCCCCATTGGCAAGCTGCAGGTTGCCAGCTGTCCAAGGATATCATCTCCAATTGAAATCAGCAATACAGGCTCAGAGTCTTTGGCTCAGGTCTCCCAAGCATATCATTATTATTCTAATGAATTTGGAAAATTACATGTTCTCTAATAATAGCCCATGAAAGGAATATACAAATAGAAATACAGAAAGAAGTGACTTGCTGTGGGCCCTTTGAAGAACTTGGTGAGGGAGTTTGTTCAGTTGTTTTTAGATAATAGAATTAGACTTACTCTATTGGGCCTCATTGAATAAAAGGGAATTTTTCATTAAAATGTATATTCTGGGCTTCTGAAACAAAATCATAAGTTCAGGCATCACTAGGCCCACATTCTGTGTGGCACCAATCCAGAGCTGAGTAATGGTAGCTGTTTATGGAAGAGGCATGAATTCGCCAGTTGCGGTAGTTTCCGTCATTCTCACTTTGTTTTCCTAACTGGCCTTGTCTGTGTAGTTATCTGAGTTTGCAGCCCCTGCTAAGCTTTGTTTTCTTTCTTGATTTTCTTTTACCCTCCTTCCAAGTTCCCTTCAGAAGGCTCACAACATAAAATCCTGGGAAGCTCTTCTTGCTATCTGTTGCAAATTAGTGTAAGCCAATCTTGGGTTTGATGATTATCGGATTATTAGATAGAAAACAGTAACTATCTAGAGTTAGTAGTTGAAGTCTGTAACAGAACTCCTCAAACTTTAACTTGGCTATGAATTGCCTGGGATCCTGTTAGTATACATTTGTTAATTCAGTAGATCTAGAGTGGCCCTGCTGATGGTTGCATGCACCATCCTTTGAGTAGAAAAGGCGTAAGTTTCTGCCTCTAAAACTTTGCTCCCAGGTTCTATCAGAAGCAGGAAGCAAAACAAAGTTTGCCATTCATACAAGTGTTTATTAGCAATAGAATTTTTAAAAGGCATATAATCTGCCTTATAAACTGGATAAATCTCAAATCTTTGCCCTCTTAATTATCCTGACCATGTCTTTGCATAAAGCAAAAGTAACAGTGTTCTGGAAGCAGGGATTCTGTTAATCTGTTTCTTTTCTTTCTTTCTTTTTTTTTTTGAGACTGAGTCTCACCCTATCACCCAGGCTGGAGTTCAGTGGCACAATCTCGGCTCACTGTAAGGGCCGTCTCCCGGGTTCAAGCGATTCTCATGCCTCAGCCTCCCAAGTAGCTGGGATTACAGGCACCCACCACCACACCCAGGTAATTTTTGTATTTTTAGTAGAAATAGAGTTTCACCATGTTGGCCAGGCTGGTTTCAAACTCCTGACCTCAGGTAATCCGCCCACGTCAGCCTCCCAAAGTGCTGGGATTACAGGCGGGAGCCTCTGTTAATCTTTGAGGATGAATCCAGCAATCTCAGAATCAGTTGCTAGGCAAAGGACAGGTTCAGAATCAAGCTTTGGTACCACTGCGAAGAATATGGACTACTGAGTTCCGTGGATTATTTTGCCTTAAACAAGTGCAGAAGGGTTTCTATAACATTTATCATAGTTCTAGCCAAGCCACGTATTTTGAATACCAGCAATTTTATCAATGTAAACCCATTTATAAAAACATGCTAATGTCTAAACTTCTGGGGTCAATTGTAGATAAAGGCAGCTAGATGCTTGTAGTAACTTTCCTTGCAGTGTGGCTCTTTGATTAAACTCTGTGAACCATTTCCTGTAACGTGTGTCCCAATTAGGGCAACCAGCAGCACCTATTTTTATTATACTGTCTTTGAGAATATATGTTAAATTAAATTACACACCACAGGACAGACTCTTCGCAAGAAATGGATGCTTCAAACCAGATTTGGCCCAATTCTGAGGTGGGAAGGATCGGTTTTACATTTGAGAGAGACCAATGTGAAGAAGGCAGGAAGAAACAGCCCCTTCCAGTGAGGTGTGGAATTTTCCACTACCACCTTCTAAGCAAGACCTGAGGGTCCCCTCACCCAAAACCCCTCTATTCTTGGCACACTCGTTTTTTAGATTAATTTCTATCTGGGCCCCTTTCCCATCAGGTCTTAAGCACAATATTCTCTCATGTGAGTTCATGACAAACAGAAACAGAAAATAAGTAGAAGCAACCCTAGAGATTGCCAAAGCCAGTGGGATTTCCATCTTAGCTTTGAAGTCCTTTGTTCAGACCTAATATCACCCTGGGATGCAGACACATAATCCACATAGGAAACAGAAATGTTCTGGATGAAGCAGTGGGTGGATGCAGGGAAAGCAAAAATGCAGCTCTTTCCCATGCTCCCAGTCCGTTCATCTGTTTGTGCTTTAGTGACTTCCAGTGGACACCAACAACCTGATCATTCTTCTGTCACCCATTTTGCAGATTAGGAAACTAAGTCCTTGAGGGGATAAGTAAATTGCCTGAGTACACATAGTGAGATGCGGCAGAACAGAAACTCTCTTTCTGTTGTGGGTCAGACTACAGGCTTTAAGGGAATGAGGTGAAGGCACTCGCTCTTGTCCTGAGACTGATGGCTCAGTGGGATAATGACTCAGACTCCAAGCTGGTTGTCCATGCCCCTAAGCCTCCCCAGCCAATCAGCTCATTCCTTCAGTTCCGGGTAATGGCTCAACTTTTTCCTTTCTGGGTTCCAGATGAAAACCTCTCTCTGCAGTTCCTGGTATCATCTGAAAAGCAAAAAATAAGGATTTTCTTTCTTCTCAATACCATCTAGCACTTGAAGAAAAACTGCCAGCCAGCCAGATGGTAAGTTGTCATGGGGAGCATGACGTGGCTGCTCCCCACAGAGAGAGCCTTTTCTGACTTTCCTCAAGTGAGTTACGCTCTTTTTAATCTGCTTCGCAGACAGCCCATTTGCTAACACTGCTTCAATATGTGCTCATCTCATTTCCCTAAAGGCTTCTGTTTCTCTCTAGGTCTCCTTTTCCACTGCATTTTTATATCTTCCTATCCTTTCCAGTGCCCTACAGGAATTTTATTCATACAAAAGCAGGCCTTCCCAAAACACAGAGTTACATTTGGTGTTATCAATCACAGTAGTGGTTATGATTGAAGATACGTTCTCCCCATCCTAAGATGGTAAAGCGCTCAAGGAGATAACTTCCTGTTCATACTCTACCCTGTGGGCATGTCACCCTGAGGATTCTCTGGGGCTCCTTTTTATCCATATCTCTTTCCATCTTCCCCCTCTTTTCTCCTTTGTTCACAAGACCCTCCCTATTGCCTCTTTCTCCACCTACCTGCCTTCTAAGACAAGAGTTGTAAGAAGGGGTGTTCAGTCTCATAAAGTATGGACATTGACAGCCTGGATCCTACTCACCACCATGGCACATTATTTACCAAAATCGCATGGGTCTACAGCCTATTCCCAGAATATTATGATAATATTAGGTTGGTGCAAAGGTAATTTTGGTTTTCGCCATTAAAAGTAATGATGATGAGAAAAAAAGAAACAAGAAAAAAGAAATCTTAAGGGGAAGAAGGAAAAGAAGGAAGAAAAGAAAGAAAAATAAGAGAACTATACACCAATATTGCTAGCAATACTAATAACTGACATTGACTGAGGAACTCTTTTATCCTGTACTACTGTGTGTGTGTGTGTGTGTGTGTGTGCGTGTGTGTGTGTTACATTAAGGCCTCATGAGTACTATATTATTTCCCCTTATTTTACAAATGTGGAAATCTAGGGACATTTAAGCCCAGTGAGCAAATAGGAAGCCAGGATTCAATGCCTGGGGAATCTGATTGCAGAGTCTGAGCTCTATAGACTGCTGACCAAAGCTGGGCGCAGTGCCCAGCTTTCAGGGTTGGGAATTATTACGGTAGCGCCCATGTTTGGGGATTACACATATTGGTGGTTCCATGATTCAAAGGGCCGAGGATGTCACAAAGCAAGCAATTCCCATATCAAGGACATAGTATGGGAGAGGATTCTGAGGTGTTAAAGACAAGTGTTTTATATCAACAATCCAGAGGATATGCTTTTATAACAGGTGAAGTGATGGGGAAGGAAAGGCTGAAGCACTGCTGTGTTTGTCTTCTTAAGATCATTATATTGATAGTTTTCTAGACTCTTGTCTCTTTGAGGAGGCTTAAGCTAATTTTTTTAAATTTTACTTTAAGTTCTGGGATACATGTGCTGAACGTGTAGGTTTGTTACATTGGTATACATGTGCCATTGTGGTTTGCTGCACCTATCAACCCATCATCTAGGTTTTAAGCTCCGCATGCATTAGATATTTGTCCTAATGCTCTACCTCCCCTTTCCCCCCACCCCCCAATAGGCCCCAGTGTGTGATGTTCCCCTCCCTGTGTCAATGTGTTCTCATTGTTCAGCTCCCACTTAAGAGTGAGAACATGTGGTGTTTGGTTTTCTGTTCCTGTGTTAGTTTGCTGAGAATGATGGTTTCCAGCTCATCCATGTCCCTGCAAAGGACATGATCTCATTCTTTTTTATGGCTGCATAGTATTCCATGGTGTGTATGTGTCACATTTTCTTTATCCAGTCCGTCACTGATGGGCATTTGGGTTCTTTTTAAAATCACTTTGTGAGTTGTGGAGTTTCTTCCATCTTAAATGCTGTCTTGCTATTGTGTTTCAGTCACCTGTTGCATGTGGGTTATTCACTTTGGAGACCATTTCTGGAAAGTTTCAAATACTAAGATGGCTTTTACATGCCAACCCCTGGACTCTTGCCTCCTTTTTCCATTGCCTGGCCATAACACAAATTAATTTCTATATTCATTGCTTCCAAATGGTTTTCTCAGATGTTCTTTAAATGAATCCCTGCTTATTTTTGAATTTTTTACATCACAACCCCCTGCTCTTTTCCTCCATCCCACAGAAGAGAGGGATTGATAGATGGTTATCCCACTGTGCTTTAAAGCAGACTCTACAAGTGCAGGAATTATGTTCATTTAAAATTTGAAGGAATGTTAATACAACCTCTCCTTCCTTGCAAGGTACCCTCCACTTTAGTTTTTCCTTTTCAAAACTGACAGATTCTTCTTTGGACAACACTTAGGAACCAAACATTTTGGCCTTTGTCTTAGATGAAATAATCCTATTAAAACATGAATGAAAAGTGACACTTCCCATTTCAGAATGCAAATCATGCTTCTCTGCCATGAAGACTCTGCATGCTCCGCTTCCTGCTACTCATCTAACTTCCTCCCCTACACTTGCCTCTTGTACTCTCTGCCCTGACTCCACCCCATTTTCTTGCTGCATCCCTTTTGTGACCAGACACACGTATGTGCCTCAGACCTTTTGAACTTGCCATTCCCTCTCTCTGCCTCTGCCTGAAATTCTCTTTCCCCAAATAGCTGCCTGTTCATTCTTATTATTCTCTGCTCAGATGTCATCCATCAGAAAGCCCTTCTCTGCCAGCTCACTTTATAATAGCTAACCCCAAACATTTTCTATTTTTTACCGTGCTTATTTTTTTCACATCACAGCTCAGTACTTTGTTATATATTTCTTTACTTGTTTGTTGTCTGTCTTCCCCATTAAAATGTAAGATCTATAAGCTATGTTCACATTTTAAACAAAAACAAAACAGAAAACAGCAGCAGCAGCAGCCACAACAACATCAACACTATCACATCCTCAGCACCTAGAACAGCACTTGGCCGGTAGTAGCATTTGTTTTTTTTTCGTTTGTTTTTATTATTATTATACTTTAAGTTTTAGGGTACATGTGCACAACGTGCAGGTTTGTTACATATGTATACATGTTCCATGTTGGTGTACTGCACCCATTAACTCGTCATTTAGCATTAGGTATATCTCCTAGTGCTATCCCTCCCCCCCTGTTGAATGAACAAAGGCTGAGCTATGGTGAGAGAGGGGGCTATGCACTGGTGGGAAATGTACCAGATCTCCAGAATCACATATTACAAGTTTCTGGATCTAATTTTTTTCCTAAGATATAAATTGCTTGATTGCTTATGGGAGTTCTATTTACCTGTTCAGCGTCCTAGTTCTGCAACAATGACTATTACTGGACCTTGTTTTCTCTTCTATTCTTCAGCTGACCTCTTTCCAGAGGTTGCTCCCACTCATCCTCCCCAAGGAAGACATTGACCAAGCAGACCTTGCCTCTCACAATGCTAAGTGACTGCCTGAGGCATCATCGTTAAAAGTAAGGATCCAGTTCTTGCTTTCCACTTCCCTAGGTGCCTGGGCCAAGTCTCACTCTTAGCTTCTCCCTTGGGCTCCCATGTGCACAGAGCAAGAGAATTCTGGCAATTAAGGGGACCTGTCCATATGGGGACCAAGAGACTCGGCAACATATTTTGTCTCATTCCAACCATAGTGCCAAGTATAGAATTAAATTTACTTTCTTAAGTTTGGAGTCTAACGTGAGCTTTTGAGCAGTACCTGAGACACAAGGCTACAAATGTTTCCCTTTCTTTCCACCTCAGTTCTGCTTTGCCCTGCAGTTGCCTGAATTAAGTATACATGTCAGAAGGCTTTAGTTGGTTCCCAAGAAACTTGTGTTCAAATGATGGCTCTGACAATTATTATCCATGTTTCTCAGACACTGGAAGGAATCCCTTTTAGGAGATAACACTTATTGAACAGTTACCTAGATCTGGGTCAAGCACCTTCTACACTCTAACTGTCTTAATCCTCAGAATTCTATAAGGTAGACACCATAATTAACCAGGTTTTACACATTTTTAAAAACTCAGGCCAGGCGTGGTGGCTCAGGCCTGTAATTCCAGGACTTTGGGAGGCTGAGGCCGGAGGATCACTTGAGGTCCAGAGTTTGAAAATAGTCTGGCCAATATGGTGAAACCCCATCTCTAATAAAATTACAAAAATTAGCTGGGAGTGGTGGTGCACACCTGTAATTTCAGCTACTCAGGAGGTGGAGGCACAAGAACCTCTTGAACCCGGGAGGCAGAGGTTGCAGTGAGCTGAGATCGCATCACTGCACTCCAGCCTGGTTGATGGAATGAGACTATCTCAAAAAAAAAAAATTCAAGAGTTAGATAAGCAAGGATTTGAACTAGAGCCCTAGCTCATTACCACTTCACTGCATCATCACTACTATGATTAGTTATCATTTGTGATATGACATGGAAACCCTGATCCATGTGCCCAGGGCCACCTGCTCCCCTTCTCAAGTGCTTCGGACTTGTCCTATTGGTATACCTGGAAAGGCTCAAAACTGGGTACAAACTCAGGAAGAGCAGGTCTTCCATTTCGGAGATCCTCCTTTCATAGTAGGAGACGGTGTGTTATAATGGACAAACGCTTTCTTGGTGACCCCCACTATCTGCATGTCTTTTGAGAAGTCGATTTAACCTCCTGGCCACTCAACTTTCTCAACTATAAAAGAAAGGCTTGAACCAAAGACTCAAAAATATTAATGAATGAATAATGAATTACATTTATTCTCCAACATCCAGTGATTCTGTAGTCAATATCCAACTTCTAATAGTTTTGGTTTCCATAACCTCTCCAGGCTTCATTTGCAGGGCTCTGTGCACATTGATCCATTTCCCCCAGCACAGAAATCCTTATTCAGAGGATCTGTGATGCTTTATATCAACCAGATAATACAAAGTAGTCCAGTCACCCAGCTGCCTCCTTGGGAGAACTATGAGTTCATTTCTTACAACCTGCCACAACTATTGCTAATAGTGATAGCTAACATTTGTTGTATCACAGATTCTTCTAATCATCTTACATTTAATTAATAACTTAATTAATTGTTATGATTAATTAATAATTTAATCTTCATAACAATACCATGAAGTAGTTACTAGTATTAATACCCATCAGTCAGCTAGGCGTGGTGGCTTACGCCTGTAATCCCAGCACTCTGGGAGGCCAAGGCAGGCAAATCATGAGGTCAGGAGTTCAAGACCAGCCCGACCAACATAGTGAAACCCCGTCTCTACTAAAAATACAAAAAATTAGCTGGGCGTAGTGGTGGGCACCTGTAATCCCAGCTACTCAGGAGGCTGAGGTGGGAGAATCACTTGAACCCAGGGGGCGGAGGTTGCAGTGAGCTGAGATTGTGCCACTGCACTCCAGCCTGGGCGACAGAGCAAGACTCCATCTCAAAACAAACAAACAAACAAACAAACAAACAAAACAATACCCATCAGTCAATAAAGAAGGAATCAGCATCCTAAATTATTTGAGCTCTTCTCTTCTGAAGTTTCACAGCAGCCTAAGGCATTCGCCAGGGCCTCTGGAGTAAACAAGGGGGAAGCAGGGCCTGCCTAAGTTCACAACGAAGGAGAGGCAGAAAGGCCCTTCCCTAGGTTCCCTGCAAGAAGATGCTCTCCAGCTGGTGCTCAGGGCTCATGTGTCATTTCAGCACTGGCAGCAGCTGTTCCTCACCAGTCCTGTATAAATCTGGGAACTGGAGAACATTGTCAACCTCTGTCCTGTTGCACTGGTATCTTCTCTCCCCAGTGAGATGCCTTGGAGACTGAAATGTCCCTGTTTGGAAATGTCAACAAAAGAGACTGCTGCTTCGACTTCCTTGTCCTTTTTTGTTAACACTCTGGAGAGTGTGATGCAGCTGATCTCACCTTACAGAGGCTACCTTGAGTAGTCATTCGGAGAAAGTAGAGGTACTGAAGGTGGAGGAGGTGGCTTTCTGGAAGTCAGCAAAGACGATAAAATGCACCAAACGGGAGCTGCCATCAGCCTTGCTCTTTGACCAGCTCTGTCATTTTATAACTTGGGGGTGAATTACAGGTTCGAGTGACAGAGAAGGGGCCATGGCATGTCACCATCTATTTAAAGAGCCATGAAGACACTGTCAGCAAGCTTTGCCTAACGAGGATGCAGGATGACCTGCCATTTATCTTTACTCCTTCAAGATTGAATGTGTGTTGCTGCTTTCCTGCCAGTAAAGGCAACAGTTGCAGTTACATTATTTTTGCAACAAAAGAGTCAACATTTTTCAAAAGTGACACAAATTCACCTTTAACTTTGTTCAAGGAAGTTGATTTTTTTCTTTCTTTAAAAAATGTTAAATGTTTAGGTAGTTTGGAAGTTTTTTTAATTTTAGCAGTTTCCAACTCATGCTGAAAGAGTTTGCGGATTTGGTCACTCCGCTAAGCAGTTGTAAATATGCACCTTGCTTAACAACACAGTGGTTATGCTCCTCAAAAGTAGCATTTTACGTTTTACATTTCCAAATGTAAAAAGATAATGATAACATATTCTCTTCTCCCCCCCAAATTTCAATAAGTATAATTGAATATTTAGGCAATATCTTCAGATGCTTTTTATTTTAATACAAGTAGCAGTAAAATGTTTATAGTAGAAAACAGCAGTTATATTTCCCACTATCAACAACTTTTGGCTCTCTTAGTTACTTCTTTCAGAATATACCTCCATAATTTTATAATGTATTTATTCTTATATTTTTTATGTATTGGTTTAATAGCATTGACCACTTATATTTATAGGCTGGGCACAGTGGCTCACGTCTATAATCCCAGCAATTTGGGAGGCTGAGGCGGGCGGATCACTTGAGGCCAGGAGTTCGAGACCAGCCTGGGCAACATGGTAAAACCCCATCTCTACTAAACATACCAAAATTAGCCGGGTGTGATGGTTCATGCCTGTAATCCCAGCTACTCAGGAGGATGAGGCATGAGAATCACTTGAATCTAGGAGGTAGAGGTTGCCGTGAGCTGAGATTGCACCACTGCACTCCAGCGTGAGCAACAGAGTAAGGCCCTGTCTCAAAAAAAGAAAAAGTTGCATAGATGGAAATATTTGATGAAGGAAGTCTTCCTGTTAATTCACGCTGCAGTGCCTGAACTTCTTTATCTGATCGTCTTAGAAATTATCAAGAAGATAATTACCCTAATTTGATCATTTTATGCACATATCAAAACATCAAACTGTACCCCATAAATATGTACAATCATTATGTGTCAATTAAAAATAAAACAAAAAAAAAAGAAATCCTCAAGACATGGCAGCAACACCTAGCTCTTTGGCTTTGGTACCTTGTCTCTTGATATTCCTGATATTTTTCACTAGAAGTTGATGTCTACAAACACTTAAATGGACCAGAGGAAGCTTCTATCAAAAGGAATCCTCCAAAACATCTCAGCGAAGTATGGACTTCTTCCAATGTCAGAAATAGCTTCAAAATTTAGTTGCTTTGTTAGTATCTAGTTTAATAAATCTTTGATGTTCATAGTAATGTAATCAAAGATCTTTAAGAATTTCCAAATGTAAAAAGATAATGATAACATATTCTCTTCTCCCCCCAAAATTCAGTAAGTATAATTGAATAGTCACACAATATCTTCAGATGCTTTTTATTTTAATACAGCATATTTCACTTTTTAATTTGTCCCAGACTTCTATTTTCTGGATAAGAACCAGTCATCAGTTGCACAGATCTATTCAGTATCTTTTTAAAAAAATTTATCCATGCTCCTTATTTTTTAAACCAATTTTGATTTTTATCAAAGTAATGCACAAAGTTGTTGAAAAATCAAATAGCGGTAAAAGGTTTACAGTAGAAAACAGCGGTTATATTTCCCAGTATCAACAACTTTTGGCTCTCTTAGTTGTTTCTTTCAGAATGTATCTCCATAATTTTATAATGTATTCATTCTTATATTTTTTTATGTGTTGGTTTAATAGCATTGACCACTTATACTTTGTTAGATAAAGGTTAGCTTTCCTCCTCACATACACTGACACACATACTCTCATCCATATAACTATCCTTTAAGAGTATTACTATTCACACTTCTGGTTAAATAGTACTGTTTGTTTATATGTTATGACTATAGGAATATTATACTCTGCTGAGTAAAACATCCTTTCTTATAGAAATTTTTGTTTTTCCTAGGGTTTACAGTGTCTTGTTTTTTTCAGTTGATTAATTTTTTTGTGTCCAATCACTGACTTTTGCCTACACCTCTGGCAGATCTACACTATTCCACCATCACCACTACCACCTCCGTGCTGACAGTATTCTCCATGTGGTCAAATGCATCCAATAGTTTATCTTTACATTGTCATTCTCAATCCAGCATCCTGAAATAGCATCCATTCCAGGATATTTTTTAACAAAGAAATAAAATCATTATTCTCTTAAGAGTTGTTATTCTTCTGTAACAAAACTTCACTGCAATGTGCTTGCTGAGTTAGCAATAAAGTTCACTCCATATATAAATAGCTCAAACCTTGCAGGAAAAAATTTAAATTCGTGCCTCAGCAAAAAGACAGATCATAACATCAGGAACTTTTAGGGGTTGTGTGACTGGTAAATATCTCCAGGTTTAATATCCCAAACCATTCTAAAGGCCCACTTTAGATGTGGAGAAGCCCTGGGAAGCTTATAGAGGGCTTGCAATACATAACACACACACACACACACACACACACACACACACACACACACACACACCACACACACACACACACACACACACACACGAATGCACACATTTGCCTTAGGTCCCAATAAGTAAAGGGTAGCTGGGTGCACAAGGAAGTTGTTAGTTTCCATTATGTATGAGAGAGGGAGGTTCTTTTTTAAAAGACAAGACACTTATTATCAATCCTAGGACTGTCAGTTCTGTCTCCATGGGTGGTAACCTTGCCTCTAGGCATCTTTCCTAACTGTTGTTCACCTGGAATGTGTCCTTGCCAAATGGGACTACATTTGCTTTCTACACCCATCTTCCTCTGCCAAACAAGGATGCAGCTGCAATCAATACCAGTCTGCTTCCAACTTCTGATGTAGTGCAAGCTTCCAGATGATGAGGGTCTTCAAAATTCGAGTCCCATAAAGAAAAGTGAAAGCCCTAGCTGAGAATAAAGACTTCATGTTGCTCAACCATCAGAAACCCTCACCTCTTCTGATTCCTTCTCTGGCTCTATTCCAGGATTACGGATATACCTGGAGCCAAGGGCAGCTAGACAGCATGGCAGAGAAATGCACAAAGCAGCCCAGGACTATCCACAGGATGTTTAGGAAGATCACCTTGACTGCTGCTTACAAGTAGCACCTTCCTGTTACAATGAATCTTGCCTATTTATTCTAATGAGTATTCTTTCCTCTTGTGAAAAGAAATTAGTGATTTTTTTTGTAGTTATCAAAGCAGAGGATGATGAGCATGGCCTAGTGGTGAGGTTGAAAGCAGCATTCAAGTGGACACCAGAGTTGAGATAGAATTTCCTGGGAACCAGGAGCTCGGGAAGAAGCTAGAAAGAGATATTTTCACTCTCCCAAATGTCCAAAACATAGGTGTGTTTTACAGAACAACCATCATAAAGAGCTTCCTCTCTTTATGTAAAGAGCTTTCCAATCAGATAATTTTTTTTCTCTGATATGATTGGTTATTTAGCCTCATGTTCATGTCTCTAATATCACATTTTGGTGAAAGATATCCTTTTTTAAATAATAATTTTAGCTGTCAGTCTTTTCAATGGAGATGATACATTCTTACACCATCACATTAACAATTCAGACTGAGTCAACAACAGCTTGATGGGGCACCTGATTTTGCATAAAGAACACAACACATTGAACTCTCTGTTCCTTGCAGAGGCGGAGGAATCTGTTCTTTTGTTTATCAACATTAGGTCATTCTGAGGTGCAGTACCAAGGGCTCCATTTTAGTAGCTCCTGAGACAGCCTGGAAATTAACTGGTCAATTAGACATATAGCCTGGATGTACCTCTAATTGGCAATGAATACATTTTGATACTATATCTGTTTAGGAGATTATCTACAAATTGCTTTAGGCATTAGATGGCTCCAAATGGTTATATGGACATCTGTTTTTGTTGGCCACAAACATGCTATTCACAATGACAATTTTATCATTAACTGAAATCATGGCTTCATCTACTATATTATTCTGAAAATTTCTAACTTTCTTATAATGATCAGTGGGGGAGTGTGTCTGTGATATTTCTGTGCTGAAGGATTTCTAAAGAAATGTGTTCTTTTATTCATTCATTCAAAACAGCATATCTGTCCTTGATGTATATATGTACACTTTTCCTAAGTAACTCATTTAATACTGACCCTGGAGTAGCATGGAGGAATTGCTCTTCTCATCTGCATGCCTAGGCTCTGGCAATACAAAGCTTATTCTAGATATTCTCCTGATGAAGCATCATGCATTTGTTTAATAGTCAAAATAGATTCCAGAGAACACCATCTGAGAGACCCACACTGAAGATTATGCTATAAATTATCTGATTATTACTCCTCAAAACTTTCAAGGTCATCAAAACCGAGGAAAGTCTGAGAAACTGTCACAGTCTAGAGGAGGCTGTATTGGTTTGTTCTTGCATTGCTATAAAGAAATACCTGAGACTGGGTAATTGGTAAAGAAAAGACTTTTTATCGGCTCACATTTCCACAGGCTGTACAGGAAGCATGGCTGGGGAGGCCTCAGGGAGCTTTCACTCATGGTGGAAGGCAAAGCCAGAGCAGGCATCTTCACAAGGTCGAAGCAGGAGAAAGAGAGAGAGGAGGTGCTATACACTTTTAAACAACCAGATCTCACGAGAACTCTATCATGGGAACAGCATTAGGGGGATGGTACTAAACCATTAGAAACCACTCCCATGATATAATCACCTCCCACCAAGCTCCACTTCCAGCATTGGGGATTACACTTCAGTATGAGATTTGGGTGGGAACACTAATCCAAACCATATCAGATTCTAAGGAGATATGATAACTCAATGAAATGTAATATTCTCGATGGGATCCTGGGACATTAAAAAAGCATTAGGCAAAACTAAATAAATTATGGAAATTTAGTGAGTAATAATATAGCAATATTTCATTAATTGTGATAAGTGTATCATACTAATGTAAAATATTAACAATAGGGGAAACTGGGTTCAGAGTATATGGGAACTCTGTACTCTTTGCAACTTTTCTTTAAATCTAAAACTATGCTAATTTTTTAAAATCTTGTTTTAAAAACAAATTTTTCAAAAAGATCACATTGAGAAGGATTTTCCAGTTTGCTTCTGATGGGTACATTGGAATCCAGGTTAAACTTGTTGAATCCAGTTGAAAATTATTTGTTAGTCTCTAATTTTTGTGCAGTAGCTAAGAGTACAGATCTGGTCTTAAATCACTTTGGGACAGTTAGGTAATTTCTCTGAGGCTCTGCCTCCTTATCTGTAAAATAGGAGTAATGATGTCAATCTCACAGCTACCTCCAGAGAATCATATGAAATAAGGTTCAAAAATGCTACCACAGTGCCTGCAAATAGGAAGTGTTCACAGAAATGGTAGCGGTTATTATAAATAATAATAAAGGAAATTTGGATTTTCCTATTGTGCAGCTCCCAGCTCCCAGTAGAAGATCTTAAAGAACAGCATTTCGTTTTCTTGCCAACAGAGCTTCAGGGTTAAAGAAGCTGAGGCATGAGGATGTAAGGCATGTTCTGTGTTAACAAGGATAGCAGGTGGGATCTCAGTGAAGGGAGGAAAGTTGTTGAATGCAGAAGCCTCTGCTAAATTGAAATGGGGGAAATAGCTTAGAGCTGCATATAGATTAGTCATAGATTATTACTTGACTTAAATTTACAGACACATTTCAGTGGCAAATTGGGGTGGTGGGAGCAGAAAGCAGAGAGAAGAAGTGGCTAAATCAAGCTGCCCTTGCCTGTTCTTCATCAGGCATGTCCTTCCCTGCAATGGTCTACTAATCATGGCATGGCTATCTACATGCTTGTAACTATGACGGGTCATTGATTTTCACATTCAGTTTGATGCTCGCCTTGTGGTTTGTGATTTGAAAATCTATTCTACTCTGAAGGAAGCTACAAATGACCATCAAACATAACAAATCTTGAACTCTAACTACCCAGAAAACAACAGTCTCTTAAATTGATGACCTGATAGTCAAGGGCATTTTGTCTTCTGTTTCCAGAGCTCTGAGAAACATCAACTGTATTAAACGAAGAGCAGATACATCTTCCATTTTTTTAACCAATTGACAAATGTTAAGTTCTTCCTGCAACCCTTTTGCCTACTTCCTCTAAAAGTCTTAGGAGGGACAAAATTACTTTAACATACTCATTACAATGTGATTACTTGTTTAGATTAGAACATTACATGTGATGATTGGCTTATTGCACATCCAAATGGTAGATTGTATCAATAGCCATATGAAAATCAGTTTCTGTAAGCATTATTTCAAAGAATGGGTCAAAGCTAATGGGTATCTAACAATCTATTTCTCCTCACTTTTCCATTGTTAACTGGTAGAGAGGCTCAGTAATTGGCCACTTCAAGACAAAGGTGTCACCTGAGTTCACAAAACCTGCTCAGAAATAGCGTTACATTGATCAATCTTCAGTTCAAGCTCATTCCAGTAAAAGCATCACAGGAATATAAGTGACCCTTACAAATAGGCTAGGAAGAAAATCAGAGTATTTCCCAGCTAATGAAAATGATTTTAAAATCCACCAAAAACTGCTGCAAAGCAATATTCTTCCTTCAGAGTAAATTAGAGAGCAGCTGATTCTGTAAGAACACGAGCACGGTAGTGATACAAGATGGTGTCAACTTCTCAATTAGAATGAGTTAGAGGGCTTATAGGTGATAATCCATTTTAACAAGCATCCATCAAAACAGAACTCACCATCTCATAAAAAGAGTCCCAAGCTCCAACTTATGTCCAATTATTTTAAGTCATCATCCATTCAAGAAAATTTCAGGACAGTGAAAGAGCCTATGATACCCACTGAGGGTTTTTTTTTTAATTATACTTTAAGTTTGGGGATACATGTTTAGAACATGCAGGTTTGTTACATAGGTATACACGTGTCATGGTGGTTTGCTGCACCCATCAACCCATCATCTACATTAGGTATTTCTCCTAATGATATCCCTTCCCTACCCCCCCACCCCCCTGGAGGCTCCAGTGTGTGATGTTCCCCTCCCTGTGTCCATGTGTTCTCATTGTTCAACTCCCACTTATGAGTGAGAACATGCAGTGTTTGGTTTTCTGTTCCTGTGTCAGTTTGCTGAGAATGATGGTTTCCAGCTTCAACTATGTCCCTGCAAAGGACATGAACTCAACCTTTTTTAAGGCTGCATAGTATTCCACAGTGTATTTGTGCCACATTTTCTTTATCCAGTCTAGCATTGATGGGCATTTGGGTTGGTTCCAAGTCTTTGCTATTGTGAATAGTGCTGCAATAAACATACATGTGCATGTGTCCTTAAAACAGAATGATTTATATTCCTTTGGGTATATACCTAGTAATGGGATTGCTGGGTAAATGGTATTTCTGGTTCTAGATCCTTGAGGAATCACCACACTGTCTTCCACAATGGTTGAACTAATTTACACTCTCACCAACAGTGTAAAGGCATTCCTATTTCTCCACCTCGTCTCCAGCATCTGTTGTTTTCTGACTTTTTAATGATAGCCATTCTAACTTGTGTAAGATGGTATCTCATTGTGGTTTTGATTTGCATTTCTCTGACGACCAGTGATGGTGAGCTTTTTTTCATATGTTTGTTGGCCACGTAAATGTCTTCTTTGGAAAAGTGTCTGTTCATATCCTTCATCCACTTTTTGATGGGGCTGTTTGCTTTTTTCTTATAAATTAGTTTCAGTTCTTTGTAGATTCTGGATATTAGCCCTTTGTCAGATGGATAGATTGCAAAAATTTTCTTACATTCTATAGGTTGCCTGTTCACACTGATGGTAGTTTCTTTTGCTGTGCAGAAGCTCTTTAGTTTAATTAGATCCCATTTGTCAATTTTGGCTTTTGTTGCCATTGCTTTCGGTGTTTTAGCCATGAAGTCTTTGCCCATGCCTATGTCCTGAATGGTATTGCCTAGGTTTTCTTCTAGGATTTTTATGGTTTTAGGTCTTATGTTTAAGTCTTTAATCCATTTTGACTTAATTTTTGTATAAGGAGTAAGGAAGAGGTCCAATTTCAGTTTTCTGCATATGGCTAGCTAGTTTTCCCAGCACCACTTATTAAATAGGGAATCCTTTCCCCATTGCTTGTTTTTGTCAGGTTTGTCAAAGATCAGATGGCTGTAGATGTGTGGTGTTATAACCCTATCGCCTCAGCCCCAAATCTCCTTAAGCTGATAAGCAACTTTAGCAAAGTCTGAGTATACAAAATCAATGTGCAGAAATCACAAACATTCCTATATACTAATAATAGACAGAGCCAAATCGTGAGTGAACTCCCATTCACAATTACTTCAAAGAAAATAAAATACCTAGAAATACAACTTGCAAAGGATGTGAAGGACCTCTTCAAGGAGAATTACAAACCACAGCTCAAGGAAAAAAAGAGGACACAAACGAATGGAAAAACATTCCATGATCATGGATAGGAAGAATCAATATTGTGAAAATGGCCACACTGCCCAAAGTAATTTATAGATTCAATGCTATCCCCATCAAGCTACCATTGACTTTCTTCATAGAACTAGAAAAAACTATTTTAAATTTCATATGTAACCAAAAAAGAGCCTATATAGCCAAGACAATCCTACGCAAAAAGAACAAAGCTGGAGGCATCACACTACCTGACTTCAAACTATACTACAAGGCTACAGTAACCAAAACAGCATGATACTGGTACCAAAACAGATATATAGACCAATGGAACAGAACAGAGGCCTCATTGGGTGTTTTATCAAAGACTACAAAATGAAAAGAGGAGCTGATTTGAACAGGGAAGATGTTCAAACATATTTCAGAAACATAGGTATTACATGAAGTGAAATAAATACACCTCGTGAAGTTGCTGCTTAGAAGGGGATGACCTTCTCTTTCCCCTGAACTCTTTCTAGGTCGCCTTCTCTCGTTGCTTTGAGAAAGGAATCGGATGGGGAAACGAGTAATAACTGCCAAGTTGTTCTCAATAAGTTCTAGCCTCACAGTTCCTTACAGCCTGGGTACTATGGCAATATTCTTTACCTCTCTGTAGCTCAGTTTGTTCATCCTTAAAATGGGCAGCATAAGTAGTACGTAACCTAACTCTTGAATTCTAACTACCTAGAAAACAGCCTCTTAAACTGATGACCTGATAGTCAAGGGGTATGGGTTTTAGTGTGGATTCCATGAGTTAATGTATGCAAAGTCATTCAATGAGCACTTGCTATCATTGTTATTACAATTGTTGCTCAAGCTGGAGAAGAGGTGATGATGATAAAAAAAAAAAGAAAGCATTATTTAGGTAGTGAGATATTGGGGATGATGGAGAGTTTCCTCCAAAATATCAGCTTCACTGAATGGCAACAGTAGACACTCCAGGCTTAGGCCTGGCAGTATAACATTCCCTAGTCTTCTAAAGCCAACAATTGATTCAGTGATAGACACTTAAACTAAGTTACTCCCACGAAATGCCAATTTAAAAGGGCAGAGCCTTCACCTGCTTTGCTCTCTGCTCTGTTTCCTGCCACCTGTTTGAAGAATGTCCAATGAATGTGGGACTTAAGAAAAAAAGTCCACTGGGCTTGCCCAACTGATAGAATAAAAGCCTTAAGCTACTGACAGCCATTTATTTTACTCTCATGAAAGGAGCGCCTGTTTGAGAATGAAGCCAAACCAGAGGACAAAAGAGCCAAGAGAAAAAAGATAGGTTCCTGAAGACATTTGAGCACCTGGTTGCAGCTGTGCCTGAAGGAAACATACTCTTGATCCTACTAGGTAAAGGAAGCAATAAAATCAATCTCTTCCTCTCTGTGTTGTCATTTTTTATTGTTATTATTGTTCTTTTTAAATCCATTTGAGTAGGGTTTCTGTAACTTGTGACTCACGGAGTCTTGACTTTACTGTCCCTGTACTTGGGTTTACTCAAACAACTATAGGTTAGATTAAATCGAGAAGCAGAGGCCACAATCCCAAGGGAGATGGAGATAGGATAGGATATAGAAGAGACAAGTGAGATTCCCCGGAGCCCTGCTTTAGATGGAGTCAAGAGACTCCACCTTTTCCTGTCCTAATAGAAACCTCAAGCAGGGGGCGGGGGGACTCTCACTCCCTATGGTTTCTACCACAGTTCTTGCGGCCAGGATGCTTTCTAGATAATCCGATCCTACTCGGACTATAGAGGATTGGAGAAAGAAGAACCCAGAGCTCCCAAGTTTACCTGGTCTGGAAGTCTTCACACATTAAAATTTTTATTTCATTCCCTGAAAAGTTGATATATTGGAAATACACATTTGTTTCATAGTTACACCCTTGTGAAAAGCTTTTAACTTAATTAATTTTTTAACTAAGTTTCTCCTTTTGAACTACCCTCAGCCACTTCCACTTTAGTGGGAGGAAAACCTCTCGGTCCGAATCACTGCAGGTAAGGACAGCATCTTGTTTGTATTTCAATTCCTGTTCGGCAAAGTACCAGGAAGCATGCAAGAGTCTCCTTTAATCAATTCCTGCCGTGGCCAAGCCAGACATATTTCATCTTCCGATTGGACCCTCAGGGCTGAATTTGCAAAGAATGCATTCTAAGCCATTAAGCCAATAAATGAACATATGTTCAAAAAAGAATGTTTAAGTAGTTAGTTCAGTTACTTATAGGGGATTTAAAGGTATAAAATCACTGGTTTAGGAATGGATGGGCTGCAGATCAGAGCTTATCTCCCACTTGGCTGAGCTGTCATGGAGGAAGCTGGCAGCCACTCAGAACAGACAGTCACCCGACCAGTCGCTGTCACCATTTGCAACTAGAGGCACACACACAAAAAGATGACCATATGGCACCTGCCTCAACAACAACTGTATCTAAGTAGACAGTGAAGTTGTATGTCCTTTAGCTGTCATGAAGTTGAATTTCAACAGAAAGTGAGTGGTAGTTAAACAATTTCTGCCAGAAAGATTAAAATTGAAAGGCTTAATTTCATCCCTATCTTGTATAAACAGTACAAATGTCTTCTCTTTATCATGGTCAAATCTTTCCAACTCGACATTAATTATGATCCAATTAACAAATTGAACATGATAGGCTATCTTCTCTCTTGCAGTTTGTAAGAAAAATCAGGATTTCTTAACTTGGCTTTCTCTTGGCTCACATTGCACATCTGTCTCCTAAAGATCTTGGGTAAATTTAAGCTCTTTTTCATAGATTTACTCCCATACAAAAGTCATGTTTAATGTGCATGTTTCTCACACAGATGCAATCTATATTAATGTATACCTCTCTTTAGTGTTTTCCAAAATGTGATCATAGAAAACTAGTCTTAGGAGTCCCCCCGCCACCCAAAAAAAGGAGGATGCTCCATGGTAAAATAAGTTTGGGAAACATCAGATCATCAGATGTGACATTCTCCCGTCTGAGATTCACAATGCATGACATTGCATGCAAAAGACTCTGAGAAGTTATGTAGAAAACAAAACATTTTATTCGGGGTTTTTATAGTTTGGGGTTTTACATTGAGGTTTTTAATCCATCTTGAGTTAATTTTTGTATGAGGTGTAAGGAAAGGGTCTAGTTTCAATTTTCTGCATATGGCTAACCAGTTCTCCCAGCATCATTTATTAAATAGGCAATCCTTTCCTCATTGCTTGTTTTTGTCAGGTTTGTTTAAGATCAGATGATTATAGATGTGTGGTCTTAATTCTGAGTTCTCTATGCAACAAAGTTGCACATCCTACACATGTACCCCAGAACTTAAAATAAAAATAAAAATTAAAAAAAAATAAATGTACATATCTCTAATTACTAAAAAATAAAAGAAAGAAATTGTGGTAGATATACCATGGAATATTACTCAGCCATAAACAAGAAATGAAATAATAACATTTGTAGGAAGCTGGATGGAATTGGAGACTATTGTTCCAAGTGAAGTAACTCAGGAATGGAAAACCAAACATCGGATGTTGTCACTCATAAGTGGAAGCTAAGCTATGAGGATGCAAAGGTGTAAGAATAATATAATGGACTTTGGGAACTCAGGGGAAAGGGCAGAAGTGGGGTGAGGGATAAAAGACTACAAATTTGGTACAGTGTATACTGCTTGGGTGATGGGTGCACCAAAATCTCATAAGTCACCACTAAGGAGCGTATTCATGTAACAAAACACCACCTGTTTCCCCAAAAACCTATGGAAATAAAAAATTTTTTAAATGAAAACAAAACAAAACAAAAAACCTGTTTAACTGTCTTTCATCCAGTATTTAAAGAATCAATTTGTCTAATGGAGAAACCCCATCTCTACTAAAAATACAAAATTAGCCAGGTGTGGTGGCACATGCCTGTAATCCCAGCTACTCACGAGGCTGAGGCAGGAGAATCACTTGAACCTAGGAGGCGGAGTTTGCAGTGAGCCGAGATTGTGCCATTGCTCTCCAGCCTGGGCAACAAGAGTGAAACTCTTTCTCAAAAAAAAAAAAAAGAAAGAAAAAAAAGAAAAGGAAACTTTTCTTCATAGACCTCTGTTAACAGTCTACAAAGCCAGCAGCTTGGGGAACTAAGTGTGGATCTAGCTTCAGAGATAAACGCTAGACCTTCCTTTATGTCCAGAGCTGAGGAAAGACAATTTTTAGTATGTATTAATGGTGTGCGTATGTGTTTATGCTTAAGATAAGATTCTATTTGTTTAATTAATTCCCTTGGCTTTATTCAGAAGTGTTTCAGGATGGGAAAATGACTGGTCATCATGGTTTTCTGGTCTAAAGTCCAGGATTTTGCTAAGGTATTTTTAAATGCACATCTTGATTAGACAATTTTTTTTTCAGTTTTTTTTTTTTAATTATACTTTAGGGTTTTAGGGTACATGTGCACAATGTGCAGGTTTGTTACATATGTATCCATGTGCCATGTTGATTTCCTGCACCCATTAACTCGTCATTTAGCATTAGGTGTATCTCCTAATGCTGTCCCTCCCCCCTCCCCCCACCCCACAACAGTCCCCGGAGTGTGATGTTCCCCTTCCTGTGTCCATGAGTTCTCATTGTTCAATTCCCACCTATGAGTGAGAACATGCGGTGTTTGGTTTTTTGTCCTTGCGATAGTTTACTGAGAATGATGTTTTCCAGTTTCATCCATGTCCCTACAAAGGACA
>NW_026652284.1:97790473-97799918 GCF_009828535.3 Hylobates moloch
CTTGAGCTGTGGTGGGCTCCACCCAGTTCGAGCTTCCTGGCTGCTTTGTTTACCTAAGCAAGCCTGGGCAATGGCGGGCGCCCCTCCCCCAGCCTCGCTGCCGCCTTGCAGCTTGATCTCAGACTGCTGTGCTAGCAATCAGCGAGACTCCGTGGGCACAGGACCCTCCGAGCCAGGTGCGGGACACAATCTCCTAGTGTGCCGTTTTCCAGGCCCGTTGGAAAAGCGCAGTATTGGGGTGGGACTGACCCGATATTCCAGGTGCCGTCTGTTTCCCCTTTCTTTGACTAAGAAAGGGAACTCCCTGACCCCTTGCGCTTCCCGAGTGAGGTAATGCCTCGCCCTGCTTCGGCTCGCGCACAGTGCGCTTCACCGACTGTCCTGCACCCACTGTTAGGCACTCCCTAGTGAGATGAAACCGGTACCTCAAGCAGAAATGCAGAAATCATCCGTCTTCTGTGTCGCTGGGGCTGGGAGCTGGAGACCAGAGCTGTTCCTATTCGGCCATCTTGGCTCCACCCTCCCATATTGTTGTTTTCACCAGTGTTATTTTATAGATCATTGGTGGTTTTAAAACTCTATTTCATCCTTTCTGATGTTTTTAAAAAAGAAATACCATGTTAGGAAGATCTAGCAATCTAGCTGTATGATATAATAGAGGATAATGACACCTCCTCTAGTTTTATATTTATGAGAACATCTAACACATCAAACAAAGTGTCAACACAGAGCTGGAGTCATTTAACTGAGTATGTTTATCTTTAGGGTGTTTTCGGCTCTGTGTAATAGGAAACAGTGACAGAAACTGGCTTAAATAATAAGAAATTGTATCGCAGAACGCTCAAAGTCCAGAGGTAGGATTGCTCAGCCATATTCCAAAGTGCCTGTTGTTTCTTCATCTACACCATCCCTTCCTCAGAGGCTTGTCCTTGACTTTATTCTTCTCCCTCTAGTCGCGAAATGAATATTAGAGCCCCAGGCATCATGTTCAGACATGATTTTATCTAGAGAAAGAAGAAGGGCCATGTTTTCCTTAGGTCTCTTTCCTATAGGAGCCTACTGATGACCAGAAGAAATTGCTGGCATTTGTCAACCTTCTGAACAATTCCTACAATTTTCATTCATAGGGCAGCTTCCTTAGGATGTAAATGGTCTCAAGGCTTCAGCACACAATCGTTTAACAACATGTCAGCCCAGCACACTGAGGCCCTCTCTCTCCTTTGTCCCTACTTTTTCCATATAGGTAATTAGACATTTCAAAATGTGTTACTTGCAGAACTCATCCCTGCTTCCATTTTTTTTAATCAATTTTAGTTATCTGTCACAAGAAACAGAAAACAACTCTGGCTGATTTAAACAAGATATACATTTATTTCAAATGTTCTAAACTAGTTCCAGAATGATCTTGAATTTTCTTCTGCTAGATAAGACATTATTGGGACAATTGGCAAATTCAGAATAAGGTCTGCATATCAGATCATAGTGTTGTATGTAATCCGATTTTGAAAAGTAGGCTGTGATTATGTAAGATAATTACTTTTTGGTAAAAACACAATGCCATTTTAGGGAAAAAGCATCATGTCTGCAATTTACTATTAAACAGTTTAGAAAAACTACACAGAGAGAAAGAGGGGGAGAGAGGAGAGGGAGAAGGAGGGGGAGAGAGGAGAGGGAGAAGGAGGGGGAGAGGGAAGAAAGAGGAGGACAAGGAGGAGGTCAGTGTAGAAAAATATTAACATTAGAAATCTGGCCAAAGAGATGTCCAGGAATTCTTTGAATTAGTCTTGCAACTTTTGTATAAGTTTAACTTATGTCCAAATTAAAAAAAAATGTTTAGTGATACAAGAAGATGAAAAGTAAGATTGCAGTGAGGCAAAAACTTGCTTTAACACACCTTTAATACACCTCTAAAGACAATGAGGAGGATACTTAGTGAACAGCTTAAGAGCAGACTAGATTGCAAGAGATCCTGGCTGAAAGATTCCAGAACAGGAAACCATGTTCCAATTCACACCACAGAGCTGAACCCCATGGGTAATACTGCCACCACTATGATGTGCCACACATTGCAGCTTACCCTGCTGCTGTAGCTGGCACTCCACACTTTATACCACCACCAGCACAGTTGCTGTGGCTGCTCTGGATGATTCATCTTTTTATAACCACCACCCATGCCATAGACTTATCTCTAGGACCTCTGCTTTTTAGATTCACATTAAATTCAAGGTCCAGGTGCAGAAATCAGATTGATAGAACCCAAGTTGTGGGGCTACCTCAAGGTGCAAGGGAAGGCTAGTAAAATGACTATCAGACATTTTCAGTCTCCACAGGGACACACAAACTGTGCTTTGCCCACAAAGGGAGGGATTCTCCAAGGAGGAATGGGTTTCAGATATTATGTAGGAATGACACATGAATGACAAGAATGACACAAGAATGACAAATGTTTGTTACAGCATAGTGTTTGCAGTTCTCTCCCTCAGGATGTCATAATACACTCTAGGCCTTGCTCTGTTGAAGGTAGAAGTGAAGGAAAATGCATTTCCCTCAATCTGAGAGGAATAAAGTATTTACAGATGTTGGGTCTTACTCTTACATATACTCATAGTGGGGTTAATGGAAGAAATTATTCCTGATGAGGTTTAACCACTTCTGACATTACATGGAAAATGGGAACCCTTTGTTTTCAATTGGCTTAATTTTATTCAGAATATCCCTTATTCTGGACATTGATATCTTGTTTTGTTTTCTCCCACACTTTTAAAGGTTTTTTCCTCTTGTATTTCTTTTTGTAAAAACCATTATTTTACGAGGTTGACGTTTTTTGTTTCGGAAGATTTTCAACTCTTATTTTTCAAAAAGAAAACCCAGCCCTCAGCTCTGGTACAGTACCTAGTGCATAGCAGGGACTCACAAACTTTTGCTTTTTATTCAAATCTTATTTTGTTATATAATGTAAATATAATTATTTAACATTGAGGTCCTACTCTGGTCCAGAAGTATAAATGCTGTTTGTGGTTAGGCATTAAGAATACTTTTTTTTTGCCCTTGGTATCTCATTGAAAAAGGAAGGCTCATACTTCAGCTAAGGAAAAAGCATCTGTGCCATAATTCTTAAGAACATAGTATTTTATTTTTATTAATGTTTGCCATAAAAATGATTAGAGGAAAAAAGTGAGATATGAAAAATTGTATTCTGAAAGTATTTGACATCTGGTTGGAATTGTTATATTATTTGATTGTCAAAAGTTTCTGCTGAGAGGTTGAGGGAATTTTAACATTTCATTTGACAGTGAGATCTGAGATGAATTTAACTGCCTTCAGTAGTGCTGGCCTGCTCCTGAGAGAGAGATGATTGAGAGGGAGGAAGTAGAGAGGAGGAATAAGCCTTTATTCACACTCCTTGAGGACTGATTCAGGTGGACAGCCTGAATTATGGGATTTATTGGCAGCAAGTAAGTATTGTCTGAGTGGATTACTGCAAAATACTCTAGCTGGGGATGGCTTTGAAAACCACTCATTAATTACAGATGGTACCCAGTATAGCAGCAGGAGTACCCTTGTGGGCTTTTGTCTAGGAGAAACCTGTTATCTCCGACCTCTTCCTTCATGGGTGACCCTTCTTACCCAAAGACCTCAACTGTTCATCAAAAACCTGCCACTCAGAACTGCATATCAATTATTAAACAATGTCCAATGCAGGACAGTGACTTTAAATTATCTTGGAAATGATAAAGACCAACATTCGTCTTTGTTAACATGCTGAGTGACTCTGTGGTCTCTAGTCACAGGTGAAAGGATCAGATTTGAGATTTCTAGACACCAGAATCACATTAGGGTTAAGCAAAACTCCATATTTTCCCAGAGAAAATTTACCAGAAATGTTGCTTATTTGAGATGAGAAGTAAGATGAAGTGTTCTAATGAGCCCATCTAGGGACAGTAGGGATTGGTAATGTGGGTCTGTGGATGCCTGGAACGCTCACAGAAAGGCTTCAGGAATTCCTGAGTCTCTTCAAAGTGTAAGCAAAATTTTGTGTGTATTTTCTTATTTGCATGATATGGCTTGGCTGTGTCCCCGCCCAAATCTCATCTCGAATTGTAACTCTCACAATTCCCACATGTCATGGAAGGAACCTAGTGGGAGGTGATCCGTTATGGAGGCAGGTCTTTCCAGTGCTGTTCTCATGATAGTGAATGAGTCTCACAATATCTGATGGTTTTAAAAGCAGGAGTTTCTTTGCACAAGCTCTCTTTTTACCTGCTGCCTCCATGTAAGATGTGACTTGTTCCTCCTTGCCTTCCACCATGATTGTGAGACCTCCCCAGCTACATGGAACTGCGAGGCCAATTGAACTTCTTTCTTTTGTAAATTGTCCAGTCTCAGGTATGTCTTTATCAGCAGTGTGAAAATGGGCTAATACAGTGCTTTTTTTTTTTTTTTTTTTTTTTTTTGAAGCATGTGCATACTTTCCATTGGATTCTCAAAGGGATTCAGGACCTGGAAACTTTTTGCAATACTGCTCCTTAGTAAATGGCACAAATCTCTCTGAATCAAGGATGTCTCTAGCCTTAGGCAAAGCTAGGTTAAAGGACAGAACAGAGAGTCAGCCTCTGGAGTGCCCTCTATAAGGAAAAAGAAAACATTACTAGAGTAAGTTGATATAGTATAAATTCATCTCACTCTGACTGGACATTGCCCTTGAGTGAAATTAAAAACTGAAAAATTTTTGACATATCTTTTGAGCATTTTTGTAAAATACCCATGTAGCTATGGCCAAAATTCTGGAATAAGATGGGACATATAGCCTTAGGTATCTTGAAGACCTCATTGGCTCTGTTTCTTAAAGGAGTCATATTTACAGAATTGCCGTTGGCCAGGTGCGGTGGCTCACGCCTGTAATCCAAACAATTTGGGAGGCCCAAGCAGGTGGATCACTTGAAGTCAGGAGTTTGAGACCAGCCTGGTCAACATGGTGAAACCCTGTTTCTAGTAAAAAATACAAAAAAAAAAAAAAATTAGCTGGGCATGGTGGCAGGCACCAGTAATCCCAGCTACTCGAGAGGCTGAGGCAGGACAATCGCTTGAACCCTGGAGGCAGAGGTTGGGAGGTTGCAGTGAGCCTAGATAGCACCATTGCACTCCAGCCTGTATGACAGAGCGAGATTCCATCTCAAAAAAAAAAAAAAAAAATTACAGTTGATTAGCCACAAATAATTTCTAAAATGTTTTTGCTCACATCTCTCATAAAAATAAAAGAATATCCATGTCCTATCTTATTTCTTATACCTGCCAGTACACCCGCCAGTTTCCTCTTACAACTGTTTCATCCAGAATCCTTCACGTGGTTACCCTTCACGTTGTTACCCTTCACTTTCTCTATTCCAGTCCAGCTTGCTTATTTTCTTTTCTCTGGCCTTCTCCCTGTTGCTTTGCTCTTTATCGTGTAGATTGATTTAGTTGTTTTGGCTCAGTCCTTCCTTCTGTCTTCTGTTTCTGGATCTACCCCTCTCCTCTTATTTTCCAGAGGCTGCATCACAATATTCTAGTGACAAAGACCGCCTTTAAGAAGCAGAAGAGGTGAAGAAACCAGGGAAACAGGAAACACACAATCCTAAATCTTGTTTTGGGGCTGGGTGTGGTGGTTTATGCCTGTAATCCCAACATTTTGGGAGGTGGAGGCAGGTGGATCACCTGAGGTCAGGAGTTCGAGACCAGCCTGTCCAACATGGCCAAACCCCATCTCTTCTAAAAATACAAAAATTAGCCGGTGTGATGTACGTGCCTGTAGTCCCAGGTACTGCAGTGGCTGAGGGAGGAGAATTGCTTGAACCTGAAAGGCGGAGGTTGCAGTGAGCTGAGATGGCACCACTGCACTCCAGCCTGGCAACAGAGCAAGTTTCCATCTCAAAAAAAAGTGATTTATTTTATTTCTTAATTTTTAAACATATAATATGCCTTCTAGGTAGTTTTGTGATTTGGAAAACCACAAGAGAAAACTGAAATGTTTGATGCCTTCCAGAATTTTTTAGAAAAAGAATTCTGCTTCAAATAGTGGAAATACATTTATAAGTGAATCAGACTCTGGGTAGTTTTCATTAATATAAAGTCAGTCTCCTCCCAGCTCCACTCACAGATGATAGGCTCGTATGAATCTTTCTACACGCATCGGATAGTATGCTAGATGATGGTGAAATGGAGATGAAAAGGCTCATCCCAGCTCCCAGGAACTGACTGTCTAGTGGACAGAGAGGTAAACAGATGATTACAGTATGTGAAGATAAATGCACCATGGTAGGTATGTATATTGGGCAATGTGAACTCATAGAAGTGTTAAATCAAGTTTAGCCTAAAGCTGCCTCCATATATATTTAAGTTCAGCCTAATGGTTTTACTGTACATTGTGACCCATAACCAGTGGAGGTATAAACAGACCATAGCCTACACTTGTGCCAGTCATGGAGTTTTGGCCAATCAAATGTAGCCAACTGTTCAAACCGTGTTCAAATAAGGCAAGTGCTGAGCTGTAACCAATCCAGCTGTTTCTGTACCTCATTTCCGTTTTCTGTATGTCACCTTCCTTTTTCTGTCCATATGTCTTCTTCCATCACGTGGCTGCGCTGAAGTCTCTGAGCCTGTTCTGGCTCAGAAGGCTGCCCAATTTGCAAATCGTTTATTGCTCAATTAAACTCCTTTAAATTTAATTCAGCTGAAGTTTTTCTTTTATGAGAAGGAAGCATCCACATTTGCCTACAGGAGATGAGCCTTAAGCTAACTCAGAAAATGAATAAGCCTTGGGCAAAGGTGAGAGCACAAGTCACACAGAGGTCACACAGTGCACAAAAAAATAAAGGCATGAGATAGTATGAGAAGGTATGAAACATGGAGATGGGGGGGGTGGGAATTGAAACGAAATGTGACTGGCTAGGTAGTTTGAGTTTACACAGTAAGGGATCTTTGTTTTCCCATGAGGTATTCTGAAACTTGGAATCACCCTTCTATTGCTACTACTGCTGTGGTTCTCAGTATGTCATGATGACTAACTGTGTAGGCTCAGAGGTCAGACTACCTGAGTTCAAACCTTTCTCTTCTTGCTACTAGAGTGCCATTGCACAGTTTGTTTGCCTGGCTTCTCCCTTCATCAATTTCTTCTATAAAATGGGGATAGGCCGCCCTTTATCAATTTTCTCTTCTATATAATGGGGATAGGCAGGGCTCGGTGGCTCGCGCCTGTAATCGTAGCGTTTTGGGAGGCGGGGGGGTGGCAGATTGGATCACTTGAGGTCAGGAGTTAGAGATTAGCCTGGCCAATATGGTGAAACCCCATCTCTACTAAAAACACAAAAATTAGCTGGGCATGGTGGTGCATGCCTGTGGTCCCAGATACTCTGGAGGCTGAGGCAGGAAAATCGCTTGAATCTGGGAGGCAGAGGTTGCAGTGAGCCGAGACTGCATCACTGCACTCCAGCCTAGGTGCAAGAGTGAGACTCCATCTCAAAAAAAAAAACTAAAAGGTGTCGAGGGGGATAATATCGTACCCTTCACAGGATTGCAGTGAAGATTTAACCCATGTAAGACATTTAGAATTGTACCTGACATAGGTATTACAGTGCAAAAACTATTAACTCTTATATGTGTCCCTTTCAAACATCAATAAAATGAATGTTCTGCAACATTTCAACTTTGATCTTCTAGCAACGTTGGCCTTGGGGGAAGATTAGTGGATCAGACACATTTCTACATGTTGTAGGATGAATAGTGTCAAGGTTTCTTTATTCTACCATATTTCCTTACTTGGAAAAGTCATGATACTCAGTATTTACATGTTATTAGTATCTGAAGATTGTTGATAATTAAACTATTATCAAGCACAAACATCTTGGCATAAATGAAAGTATCAAAGCTGGGAGGACTGACCCAAAAAATGAGTCACAAACCTGGTAAGGTAAAAGCACAAAATGGAAAATGAAAGAACAAAAATTAAATTGGCCTGCAATACAATATATGGTTTAAACTTTGGTCACAATATAAATAATATGTTTATTGCTTATAAAAACACTTTCACGTGATAGAGGTACAGATGGAGTATCTTTTATTGTTAAGCTTAAATCCAAGATAAGGAAACCAAGGTACAGATTAAGACAAATGTGACAACTTTTGTTTTATTGTCCCTCCCATGCCATCCTCCACACCCAGCTCTGTAATGTTGTTGTTGAGAAGGAAAGAAAAGTCTGAAATCCACTTTGGGGAGTTGCATAACTTTTAGGAGAGCACTTGCTATATTCCTCAAGAAGTTATAGTCACTGGTAGTATCATTCACTGGCAGCGCCTGCTATCCAGGGTGGGGAGTTTGCTTGAGATATATGTATTATTCATAGTTACAGGCTAGCCTGTTATAACAAGACTTTAGAGTTGCTACCTCATGTTTATAGACACATAGCAACAACAAGGGACAGAGAAATGGACTTGGAATTTATTCAGTGAATATTTTTATAGCCTATACTCTGTGTAGAGTCACCATGGAGTGACTCAAAGAGCTTACAGACAAATTGGGGGAGGTGAGAACTGCACATAGAAAAGGTTAAATAAAAACAAAACGAAGAGGAGAAGAAATAAGATATATGAAAATATATTTTGGTACCATGATTGACTATCAAATAAGTGGAAATGACTGGCTGATAGAACATCTCGTAACCTCAATTCCCACTTGAAAATATGCGCCCTGAATTCATGAGCCTGCCAATCCCTCCTGACTCAGCAAAGCCCTTATGAATAAGCATGTGGAAGGAAAAGAGAAAATGAAGACAGAACCAGGTAGAAACACCAGAGCAGAAGTTGTATGTGACCCGGGACAGAGCCTGAATTATTTGCTGAATCCCTAAAGCTTAGTATAATTCATTACTATGTGTTCAATAAATATTTTCTCAGCTAATGCATGAGTGGATGCATAGATGAAGGCCAGAGACTATCCTAGGACTGGAAAAGCACGTTATAACATGCTCCGAGGTGGTTGCAGCATCTTTTTTGTATGCTTGGCCTATGGTACGTAATAGGTGTTCAGTAAATGTGGAAGGAAACAAGGAAGGAAGGAAGGAAGGAGGGAGGGAGGGAGAGAGGGAAGGAGGGAGGGAGAGAAGAAGGAAGGAAGAAAGAAAGGAAGGAAAGGAGGGAGGGAGAGAGGGAGGAAGGGAGGAAGGAAGGAAGGAAGGAAGGAAGGAAGGAAGGAAGGAAGGGAAGGAAGGAAGAGAGGGAGGGAGGAGGGAGAGAGGGAAGGAGGAAGGAAGGAAAGAAGGAAGGAAAGGGAAGGGAAGAGAAGGAAGGAAAAGAGGGAGGGAGGAGGGAGGGAAGGGAGGGAGGAAGAAAGGAAGGAAGGAAGGAAAGAAGGAAGGAAGAGAAAGAGGGAGGAAGGAAGGAAGAGAGGGAGGGAGGAAAGAAAGGAGGAAGG